>NC_056739.1:49954775-50052769 GCF_019279795.1 Protopterus annectens
AAACGTACTCAGTTGTCAACTGAGTACATTTCTGCAGCTAAAACGGCTCTTACACGGGCTGTTCTGGGCTTCCTGGATCGCTAATCATCCTCATTTGCATGCTATTCGGCTGCAAGTGAGGTGATTAGCTTATCCATGCCCACTCCGTGTAAGAGCCGTTTTAACTTGGCTCTTACACGGACTTTGGGCTGTTCCTGGATCGCAAAGGCTGCATGGAGTCTTACACTACTCTTAGACTCCGTGCAAGCCTTCGTGAATCCGGCCCAAAATGTGATCAATAGAGTTCTTTGATATACATAACAACAACAAAAAGAAACATAACCAACTGTGGTATCCTGCATATGCCTCAAAAGGACATACACTTATAAACATCTCTATCTATGTGAGTACAATAACTAAAATTACATATATCCAGTCCAATATATATAAATATGTTATATATAAACAACATATAACATATGGAACAAATAATACACAGAAACAAAAAAATCAACAAAGTAGACATGAAAATCCATAATGTCCTTCATAAGTGGTCATTAGGTCCTGGGGAAAATAGCGCCCCTAGGTTGATGAGCCAATATTTCTCTTTATGGTTCAGAATAGTGTGCCAACCCTGTTGGTTACTTCTATCCCCAATTATTTTATCAATAACCATAAACCAGAACTCGGCATTTTTAATCTTCCTATCACGGGTTTGTTTCTTATAGGTAGCCAACTCTTTCGATAGCTTGTTGACAGAAACCGCATATAGTGGTAGGGACTCATAATTTTTACAATCCTCACATTGGGCTTTCACCTCAGTTATATTCATGTCCACCATCCTTTCATAATAGGATGTTAGAATGTTAACAAACATCATAGAGGCCTGTTGTAGAGCTGAGCTCCACTCCTTAGTCAGTCTATCCTGCGATCTGCCAACTAAAGGTCGAAGACGAACTCTAAGGCCCCTAGGTGCTATTTCCCTATTCATGTATGCTTGAAAAAGTCTAAGATGCCAAATGTTGGCACGTAAATTTTTCAGGTCCTTGCCTAATTTATTAAATGCCATATTGCATCCATTTGAAAGATCAATATTGGAGCCATTCTGATTATTGCCTGGTATGATGTCTATGCCAAAAACTCCAATATCATCCCTATCGGCACATAATCCATTGAGAATGCTCTCCAGATCCATACTTTCGTAAGTTGTTCAAATACCAATACCCCTAATTATAGGCAAAAAAAAGGGCTTGTACTTAACTAGAGTTGAGTCACTATGAAAAACTGAATACACAGTAATATAACAAATTGTAATATGTAGAGGCAACAGCGAATTACCAAGGGATGTCAGGAAGTATTATGTATATAATATATAAGATTTATTCCAAAAACAGATACCAAAGAGTCCTCGCAAAAGGCCCCCTATTTCAAAAGGGCCAAAAGGATGAGCAGACCCAGACCAATACTCAAATTAACATACCCAAGAAAGTGTGGCTTGTATAAAATGTCTAAGGACCAACCATAAAAATAAAAAGATCACGCAAAATAACGTCACTATTTAAAGGTAATTTGTTCTAGGGGTAAATAATAATAACAGCCACAGTCTGTTATTCTTGATACAAACCAATGCTAAGTCTGCTGATAAACATCAAGTTTCAATTATGCAATAATTGACATTTATATATATATATATATATATATATATAGCCACTGCCCTAAAATATAAAAATTTAAATTCTGTGTCAATGTTGAATACCTCCTGTAAATACAAGTAATGTTGGGTAAACCCATCAAATATTATTATTCCAGTGGACAATAGTAGCTATATATATAGTTAATTATCCAAGAAAGTTCAATAAATAAAGTTGGTTATTAACATTATTGATATAATTATTTATCCTGCATAGAGGAATGCTGCCCAATATTCATTATCAAGAAAGTCTGGCTTAAATTTGAATGAATTTGGAAAAAAGTCCTTTAATCAGCTGTCTGGTCTGCTTACATAAATAATGTAAACCACATAAAATCTGGTACCTGTGTATATCCCAGTACCATTCATGTGTTTAATTATTCCAAACTCAAATGTTGTAATGTATATAAGCTATATACTCATACCCCATGCAAAAAATCCTAACCATAAGGTCTATATCACCAATATTACCCCAAAATAGATCCGGGCCTTATTTAGACACCTTTATGTTAACAATGATATCAAATTACCATAGATGTATTAGTTATTCTGGGTATATACACATGTTCTCAATATCCCTGGGCAACCACCTTGCCCTACATACTAGGGGAAAAAGCACAATTTGCATGCAAATGCAAGGTCATCCACATCAGTATCAATTGAGAATGTATTTAAAGTTATTAGAATATATAGATTGTAATTCACAAAACACTGTAGGCCCTCCAAAATCCAGTTAGCACTCTTCAAACTGCGAACAAAGCCCAAAAGACAGTCACTCTTGTAACACAATCCATAAAATGGTAATATAGCCACAAACTGTATTCCACAAAAGTTATGTTGCTCCCGTTTTGTTTGTATAGAAGTTACAAACACAAATCATAACCTTGGTTATTAATGCAAATACATATCTAATCAAGGTTGTTTCCCCAAATGCCGAAATAACCAACTAATCCTATAATCTACTATGCATGTGTTTTTCGTCAAAAACAAAGTGCCCACAAATTACCACATAGGTGGTAATCCATTAAGTACAGAAGAAGTAATTAGGGACTTGGGGACCCAAGTTGATAGCAATCTCTCATTTGACAACCACGTGGCCAAAGTGGTTAGAAAAACATTTTATATAGCCCACCTAATCATGAAGGGATTTGCATCTAGATCAGGGGAGGTCATCGTGCCTCTTTACTCATCCCTCATCAGGCCCATAATTGAGTACAATGCCCCTTTTGGGATGTGCCTTACCAGATACCTGCAGCAACTGGAAAGACCCCAAAAGTATCTCACCAAGAGGATCATAGGGCTCAAACAGATGCCATATGCTGCCCGGTTAAAGAAACTCCAGCTCTACTCAGTGGCATACCGCCTGCTCAGAGGCGATCTGTGCCTGACGTATAAAGCCATGTCCAACCTGGAATTAATGGACATGCTGCACCTCAGAAAATCCAAATCCCATCGAGCTACGCACTCGAGAGACTTGAACCTCAGCACTGAAATAAATAGGACATGCTGGAGGGACAGATTCATAACCCAGAGGCTCCCTTCACTCTGGAATAAAATCCCAGTCCAGGTTAGGCAGAGTCCCTCATTGACTCTCTTCAAGAGGAATCTTGATGAGTGGATGGGAGATCGTAGGTTTATCCCAGGTATCACTTCTGTGTCACTGTTAGAAAGAGGCACAGTATACTAACTTCGAAAAAGGGCATAACAAAATTAATTTAAAATGGGTGGCAAAAGCCAAACATACTCTGGCTAGGCTTAAAAGTGCCCTAGGGCAGATAGCCTAGTATGAACCTATGAACCTATGAACCTATATATGCGGATCTATTTATGGCCTTTTTTGAGGAGTGCATGATCTATGATCCCCTTCACAACCTTTACCAAGTGGAAATAGACATCTGGCGTAGATATTTGGATGATTGCTGGATGGTGTGGCGGCCAGACGGGGCTTATTTGCAGGAATTTTTGGAATACCTTAATGACAACTTGTGGGGTATTGAGTTTACTTTAACATCGCATTATGACACTATTAATTTTTTGGATGTCACGGTTTATAGGAATGAGGATCATACTCTAAATACCAAGACATTCAGAAAATACCCTCAATACAATACCCTGCTGCATGCATCTAGTATGCACCCCCGTCACACCATCCGCAACATCCCTAAGTCACAATTTATGCGTATTAAAAGATTCAGTTCATCTGAACAGGATTTTGAATATGCCAGACAAGACTTATGTAAAAGGTTTTTGGATAGGGAATATAGGGAATCAGATATTGCCAGAGCTAGTGAATGGAGTATTGCTCAGGATAGAGGCACATTGTTGGAGTATAAACAACATAGGACCACACAAGAAAGTCAAAATCTCAGGTTTGTGGCTACTTTTGGACACAACCATAATGTCATCAGGGATGTATTAGATACTCATTGGAATATACTTTTGGCCAATGATGAACTTAGGAAATATTTAGGCCCCAAATGTCAATTCTCCTATAGACGTGGGAAAACATTGAGTGCTCTTTTTTCGCACTTTAAACACAAGGAGAGTGGGGTAGCAGCATATCAACAAATGACTATGACTGGGGACAAGCTACTAGGAATGTTCCCATGTGGACACTGTGGGTCATGGCAATTTGTGAGCAAATTGAAACAATTCACCAGTGCCAGCACCAGCAGAGTATATGACTTATGGGTTTTTGGAAATTCTGGTAGTAGTTGGATAGTCTATTTAGCCGCATGCAAATGCTCAGCTTTTTATGTTGGCCAAACTTCCCGCTCATTGAGAATCAGGATGTCGGAGCACAGAAGTGACATCCGTAATAAAAGAGAAAGTAATGCCCTATATAGACACAGCATTAAACATGCAAATGCCGAGTTCAGATTTATGGTTATTGATAAAATAATTGGGGATAGAAGTAACCAACAGAGTTGGCACACTATTCTGAACCATAAAGAAAAATATTGGATCATCAGGACTTAATGACCACTTATGAAGGGCATTATGGATTTTCATGTCTATTTTGTTGATTTTTATGTATGTGTGTATTATTTGTTCTATATATTATATGTTGGTTATATATAACATATTTATATATATTGGACTGGATATATGTAATTTTAGTTATTGTACTCACATAGATAGAGATGTTTATAAGTGTATGTCCTTTTGAGGCATATATATATGATACCACAGTTGGTTATGTTTCTTTTTGTTGTTGTTATGTATATTAAAGAACTCTGTTGATCACATTTTGTATTGACCACATGTTTGTGTACTACATATATATATATATATATATATATATATATATATACATATTTCTATATGTAGGTATGTTACCATATGTATAAATAATGTTTTCATATGTATTTTTTATCTACACATGCATAGATATCAATACTTAAATGTGTTTTCAGTTTATTGTTCCATTTGTAATGCTTTATCTATTACCTTTTTCAGTTTTTTATTTTTTGGGTTGAACCATGTCTTCCATTAGTTGGAGGTGGGTATATATAGCCTAATTAGGAATAAGTTTGTGATTTTGTTTCACTGAGTAAGGCTGGGTAGCCGAAACCGGTCTGAATAAAGACATTTTTACTTTATTTGGTCTACAAGTGCCTTATGTACTCTTTATGCTGGCCTTTGGTGTTTTGATAGGTTCATGGTTTGGCCGTGCATTTCGTACTTGCAGAGCATTTGGTTTTTCTAGTTGAATTTAACTGCCCCAGTATTATGCTTGAATATATCGGCGCAATGTTTGGTTGGTTTTCAATTTGATTTAATATGTTTTAATAATATATTTTAATGTTAGATTTCAGTTGATTAAGTGTCACTTTGAAATGGTAGTTTTGAGGGAATTTTCTTTATGGGGCTCACTGCACGTTTATACCATTTTGGCACACGTCAGTCCGAAGCACCGGATCACACTCACGGCCTACACACAATGACTCAGATCCACAATAGATTTCAGTGGTTTCCACCCCCAACACATTGCATTAACTAACCACTGGGCAAGTCCGAACTAACCCCAACCAATCACACTCATGCGCACTCTTTGGGTTTACTTATGCCCATTTTTTTTTATAGCTACATCCACCTGTTCGACATTCCCTATCTATCCCTTACACTCCCTTGCAATTATCCCCACTTCTCAGCTTTTTTTACCCATCCCTCCACTCACGCCCATCTCCTCACAAGCCAGTAATGTTGATTCCTGCGGTTCTCACACCGCCCCCATCTACTTCACCTTAGTTCATCCAGTAGATTCAATTCCCGTGACTTTCACTCTGCCCCCTTCACATCATCCCTCGATTATCTCCCCCTCCTGCACCTTCCACCAATCCCTGCTTCATGTTTTACACCGCCCCTTCTACATCACGTCCATTCTCCATCACCTCCCCGTCCATATCTGTACACCAATCATCACATTTTTTTCCCACATACTCTTATAGGCTCAGGGTTACACCCTGGGCCAGTCCCCAGTGATACGAACTAGGGTACGCCTCCCACTGTGACTCAGTCACTTCTCCACCCTTGCTCTCCGCAAGAACCAATAAACCACCATCACCAATTCCCGCGCCCCGTTGTTCTTGCACCTATTTGTCAGTTCAGTCCCAGCCACCAAATTTTAAAGTTCAATACGCATTTTGTTAAATTTCCGGCACATATACAATAAGTGTAGCCCATCCCATCACTGAAGGCACACAGACAGTTTTATTTTACTACATAAACTGCATTTTAATGTTGAAAACACGAATTTATGACAGATTAAAAGTCCCAAATGTAGAGCTATTATTGAAGTACTGTAACTTTGGCTAGATTGCGACATATTAAAAGCCTCACAATAATTGTTTCACATTTGTACAGCACAAATCAATTTACTGTAAGCACAATTCAATATATTTGTATGTTCTGCTTAATGCATACTTGTTTCCATTGCGCTCATCTACCACGAATAAAGATTTTTGAGTAAAATGAATGAGTAGTTTTTTTCGCAGAATTCCAGTCTCAGGTTTATATTCCTATTATACTTTTCTATCTGTGAACTTTGACTGAGTAACGCTTGTAACACATTTTCCATTTTATGGACAAAAAGAATATAGTCACGCTTTGGAAAATGAAAACCTTGGACTCCACACGGTTGGATTCACGAATTGATTGGGAGCTTGCACTATTGGGACAACATTTAGTTCTTCCAATATCCTTAATTAATTTAATTATAGCTGGAATACTTCGCAATGGTGAAAAACAGTGTAGCTGAGGTGCACGACACCCAAACAAGCTCAAAAGCAGGGTTTAAATACCACAAAAAAATAGAAGGTTCTAGCCAATCCTGTTATCCCCTCCTTTCTTTACCAAACAGTTTGTGCCAGACAAGGTCCAGACTGCCCTGCTACTCTCACTAGCAGAGAAGATAGGCCTCCCACCAACACAAGATGGCTGCCAGAAACACAGATGGCAAAAGCAAACAGCACTGGATGCAACAAACCTGTATCTAGACTTCTTCTTCATTCTTTCAGCTTTTCCCAGTTAGGGGTCGCCACAGTGGATCCCATGTCCGCTCATGATTGGCAGTGGAGTTTTACATTGTGGAGTTGTCAGCTCGGCACCCAAATAGACTATGCTACTCAGTTTAAGCTTAAGAACACAGTACAATTCACAGATAAGCACAAATTAACCACTTACACAGACAAAACAGAACTCACAGTATAATCAAATACAGTTAAACAGTAATGAAATGCTGTAAAATTCAGTTAAACAGTAATGGATTGCAGTAAATAGCAGTGAAATACAGTTAAATAGTAATGATATGCTGTTATCAATAAATTGCTTTAAAACAGTGTGAATGTGATAAATTACCTATAAGGCACAGATAAAAATGATAGGTAATTGCCAATGCAATCAAATAAGTGAAAATAAATGAAAATGCACTTAGATCGGTCTTGGAACCTGAGGAATTTTGTAAAACATAACAGAGATGATGCATATCAGTGCAGCCTGGTTCAAACAAGCCCAAACCAGCTCCAAACAGGGTTTAAATACCTCAAAAAATAAAATATTCTAGTAACACAGAAATCTAGCCAATCCTGCTAGCCCCTGCTTTATTTACCAAGTAGCCTGTGCCAGACAAAGTCCAGGCAGCTCTGCTACTCTCGCTAGCAGAACACAAAATGGCTGCCAGAACCACAGAAGGCAAACACAAGATGGCTGCCAGGAACACAGAAGGCAAAAGCAAACAGGTCTGGATGTAGCAAACCTGTATCCAGATTATGCTACTCAATTTAAGAGTTAATAGCAGGGCAAAACTCACAGAAAAGCACAGATTAATAACTTACAGACAAAAACAGAACTCACAGTATGATAAAACACAGTGAAACAGCAATGGCATGCAGAAAAATGTAGTTAAACAGTAATGAATTGCAGTAAATAGCAATGAAATTCAGTTAAACAGTAATGAAATGCAGTTAATCAGACAATTGCTTTAAAACAGTGCAAATGTGATACATTAGCAATAAGGCACAGATATAAATGATAGGCAAGTGCAATAAAATAAATGAAAATAAATGAAAAAGCACTTAGCTTGGACTTGGAGCCTCAGGAATTTTGTAAACTGTGCCAGAGATGATGTACCTCAGCAGACCCTGGTCCAAGCAAGGTAATTAAGCATTATAACAAATACTACAGTACACTTGGAATGATAAACATTTAATGTTAAATGGATGCCAAAAATATAGTTGTTCAACATATTAAAAGGATAAGGGAGTACACCATGTCAACAGCAAGGGTAAACCATCAAGCCTGCTATTTAACTATAGAACCCAGATGTCAAATCTGATCTTATACATTCTCCAATATCCTAATATCAACATGCATACTGTTTCATAAACTCAGACTCACTTTCATAACAAATTACTCCTCTTCATGGCTTGGTTTAGGGAAATGACATACTTTATATAACCATGCTTAAATTTCTTCTAATGACAGTGTAGTTCCAAAGCTAATAGTGTTCCCAGTGTTTCAATTTTAAAAACCTTCCACACTAAATAAAATTGTCCTCTGAAATGCCAGTAGTTCATTCTAAAATGTTCAGCATTCCCCACTCTGCAGAAAATTCAAGGTATCTAAGTGAGCTAAACTCTTATGAAGCTTTCTCTGTACAAATTCAGATATAAGATAAGTTTCTATTTTAACTAATGGACTGTGTAATGTTAATTTATGGACAATGGTAAAGGTTCATCTATGAAGTCTCATATTGTTTAGTTTAGTACAGTGGACATTCTATTTTTTAGTATTGGTCACGAAAATTGGTGTTCTCTACAAATTCATACATGTTAACTTTTTTCATATTATATGCAAAAAATGCAGAATTATACTGTACAGTTGGACACTTAATTGGCTATAATAGGATGATTAGAGTTACTACATCCTAGATAGCCATAGACTGACAGGATGCTTTGTTACCCCATCTGTAATAGCCATAGAGCTAAATAGCACAGTCAAACTCTAAAGAACATGCATTAACTCAGAAGCTTACTCACAGAATGAATTAGTTTTTAGTGTTTGTAATATGTGTTGTTTTGATTTATTCTGTTTTAATATTGCATTTATATTTATCTCTGATTTGGTAAGATAATTATGTATTTTTATGTAAATGGTAGTAGGCGTCTTATTTCTTACTGACCCTGTCATAGACCAAAGATGTCTTAGTTTGACAGAGTCCCCTACTGTGAACTGGATAATGGAATTCAGAAATTGTCCACTCTTCATTAGAAGTAATATTGGTCTAAGAATAAGAATGTTGCCATGGCTTTGTTGACCACTGAAGTTACACAAAGTGGTCTGTTATGTTCCAGGTTGCCCCTTGTGCCAGCTTTGTATAGCAACACCACAGTTACTTGCATCCTATCCCATATAATGAACACTTCCTGAAAATTGCTGTTATATAGTTCTTTCGGAGGTTATACCAAAAACTGAGAAGTCATTTTTAGGATCAATGCTGAGAAACACCTCTAGCCCCTTTGTTATCCTCCTTCAAATTCGACTTCCCTTCCCATCTCCACTGTTACTACATTTTTCATCTCACCATCCTCCTCCTGTCAGCATCTTCCTGGATTTGGACCAGGCCATATGATTCTATAATGCACGCTCATGTGAAATGGTCATTTAGAATTTCATTTTTCCTTGCTGTCCTTTTGGCCCTTACAAGTTAACATACCAGTTTCACACTCTGCCTACTACTCTTTTCATATGTACCTGGAGACAGCCTTTTCCTATTTTAATGCTGACAGGTAACTTTTTCTTAAATTCTGTCTTCACTTCTGTTACATATCTTGCTGCCTTGCTCCTAGACAACAAATTATTCTCCCAGAATGATCCTGCCTCTTGCCTGTTCATGTTTATTTCTAATTTCCTTTTACCTGCTGGCGGACCTCACCTCTCTGATGAACCAGAGTAACTTACATTTTCATTTTGCCTTGTCAACTTTTTACACGTATTCTGTCCCTCTGCAGATTGTACTTTTTTAGTTGTGCTATTATTTTCTACTCCTTATATCCCCAGTTACATACCCCTTATTCTGAAATAGCTCATCTAGAAACACAATATATGATTTCTGCGGCACTTTAATTTTCTTTGCAATTGTTGTGATACCATTAGGTAGCGGCAGAGCTAACAGTGGCACTGTTAACCAATAAGGAGAGCTGTATCTGTGAGCAGCAGCATTTTTAAGCTTATTTTTAACAAATTTTATTTAAAATGGTGTGTTTGGGAAAAATGAATACTGTTTTCTTTTTTTCTTCTACAGCACTACTGTATACCTCAACTAGAAAGGCACTAGATCTTGTATTCTTTAATTTTTCTTTTTATTTGTTGTGATATCATTAGGCAGGGGTACGGCTACCACACAGGTTTCTTAATGTATAACGTAATCACGTGTGCATGTGGACACAAGCCTGAATGGTTGTGCACTTTTATCATGATACAAAAATACTAAAATGTACTTATTAGCCACATGTGAGATGTGGGACAAGCATGATAGGAGTAAAAGAGAGATTAGCATTTTTCTTTCACAAAGATAGCTTTACTTGTAATGCCAATAGATCACTTGGCTTGAATTTGAAACAATCCTTAGAGGAAAATGCTATTTTTAATGCTGTACATGTTAATTATTTAGTTTAAATAATTTGATATGTAAACAATATTAAAGGTAATACAAATTAAACTAATAATATTGTGGAGGGTGACTAGTATATTAGTGAGGATAAAGAACTGGCTAATGCAATTTGCAAGTAATTTTCGTGATTAATTTAGTTTAAGGATGATCACCAACAAGAGATAACCTTAAAATAGCTGTTCAGTTTCTGTATGAGAGACAATGTGTGTGTGTGCACTCGTGTGTGTGCATGCATGTGTGTGTGTGTGTGTGTGTGTGTGTGTGTGTGTGTGTGTGTGTGTGTGTGTGTGCGCAAGTGTGCGTGTGCATAATTTAAACTAGTGGTTCCATTCTGTATAGGTTCATAGGTGTGTACTAGGTTAATGGCCCTGGAGCCTTTACAAGCCTAGCCCATAGGATTACCTTGACATTGTGCCACCTGACTTTAGTTCCCAGTGCCTCTGTCGAGTACAGCTACTGGAGTGATCCCCGGGGTGAATTTTCTATTTCCCATCCACTCATCAAGATTTCTTTTGAAGAGGGCCAATGAGGTGTTCTGTTTGACATGTATGGAAAGTCTATTCCATAGCATGGGCAGTCTCTGGGTTATGAACCTGTCCCTCCAGCACGTTCTGTTGATTTTAGTAATGAGGTTGAGGTCTCTGGAGCATGTGGTGTGATGGGAATGGGATTTCTTTAGATACAGCATTTCTAACAGAGCTGGGTCAGACATGGCTTTGTAAGTCAAGTAGAGATCACCTCTAAATAGGCAATAGACAAAGAATAGTTGGAGTTTTTTGAGTCTTTCCATATAGGACAAGTATTTAAGGCCTAGGATCCTCTTTGTGAGGTACTTTTGCGGCCTCTCCAGTTGTTGCAGGTGTCTAATGAGGTACATGCCAAATGGGGCATTGTACTCGATGACTGGCCTAATGAGGGAAGAGTAGAGGGAGACAATGACCCTTTTCTTACTGGATGCAAAACCCTTAGTAATGAGATGTGCCACATAGAAGGACTTTCTGACCACAGTGGCAATGTGGTGATCAAAAGAGAGGCTGCTGTCAAGCTGTGTTCCCAGATCTCTTATAACACCTTCTGTGTTCAGTGGACTATTATTGATGTGGTAATTCATGGGAACTGGGTTTTTCCCAAAGAGGATGACAACACATTTCTTGGCACTGAGCTTAAGGCCATGGTTCTGACACCAGTTGTTAGTCTCAGTGAGGCCTTTCTGTAGGATGCCAACATCACATGGGCAGTTAATAATGGCTCCCAACTTGCAATTGTCTGCGAACTTTGTCAGCCAGAGTCCCTTTGTGCTGGCCTGGATTTCTAAGAAGTAGATACCAAACAGGAGAGGCCCCAGGACCGATCCCTGTGGGAATCCACTCATGACTGGTCAGCAGTCTGACCAGTCATGAGTGGTCAGCAGTCTGACTTGGAGTCAGCTACTTTCACACTGTGGGTTCTATCTGTGATCCAGTTTGTAACCCACCTAGTGATATAGGGGTTGATGCCTAGCTTAGTGAGTTTTTCTATGATTCTTGAGTGGGGAATGGTATCAAACACCTTGGCCAGATCAAGGTATGCTGTATGAACCACCTTGCCTTCATCCACAGCTCTGGTGACTGACTCAAAGAAGTTGACCAAGTTGAGCAGGCATGATTTACCCTTCACAAAACCAAACTGTGTGGGATCCAGAGTTTGGAGATTCCCTATATCCTTCTTTATTAGGTCCATGATGATGCATTCCATAGCTTTGCATATCATACTTGTCAGGCTAATGGGGCGATAGTTCCCAGGGTCTGTAATCGCTCCTCCTTTGTGGACAGGGATGACTATAGCAGTGCACCATTCAGTAGGGACAAAGCCTGAGGTGAGGCTGTGATTGAACAGGCCACACAGGTGAGGTGCCAGTTCATTCTGTAGTTTCATGTAGAACACAGCCAGGGATATTGTCAGGTCCCATAGAAGCTGTATTCTTGGCCTTGGACAGTGCTGTTTTAACCTGTGCAGCAGTAATACTGGGTGCCTGGCAATCTATTGGTATTGTGATTGATCCTTTGGGGTGAGGAGGGGTAAAGTTGGCACTGAATCTGTCGGACAGTATATTGGCAATATCTGTTGGCTCGGTATAGGAGGCACCATTGTGCAGTAAATCTGGGTATTGTTGTGGAGATTCTTTACATAACTATAGAAGGCCTTGTGGTTGTCTTTACTATCTGCTGCAATTCTGTTTTCATAGCTAGCTTTAGAAGATTTTATGAGGGATGTCAACTTTTTGTTGAGGCTGATAAGGGAGTTTTTCCAGTCTCGGGATTTCACCTTATTATGTATCAGCTTCCTCCTTCTGTTGTAGAGTTGTTTATGGCAAGGGACCACCAGATTGGCTTCCTTTTTTTAGAGGAGAGTGTCTTGGTTCTATTGGGTATGGCGAAATCCATGCATTTGTGTACGTGTTCGTACTGTGCATTGGTGTATAATTTGGCAGTCATGCAACTATTCTCCATTTGCATGGGTGCAGTGAAGTTAGTCTTCTCTGTTTTTAGGAGCCCAAAGTTAGCTTTGGAGAAGTTTTTCATGCTGGTTACCTTTGTGTGTGTGTGTGTGTGTGGGGGGGGGGGGGGGTAGGATGGATGTGGATTTCCAAGGTGATTAGTTTGTGGTCAGATTTAACCAGGGAAGAGTTGACTATTGGCATAGAACAATGGTTGCCCATTTTAGTAATGACCAGGTAAAGGATGTTGTTACCTCTAGTGGGGGTAAGAACGAGCTGGTTCAGGACATTGTAATTAATGAATTCCAGGAAACGTTGGGCAAGTGTATTGGTACATGAGTAGTTTTCCCAGTTAATGGAGGGGTAGTTGAAGTTGCCCAGTATGAGAGTGTTAAGTTGGACCCTAATATTCTCCAGGGTGCTTAGCAACATTCAGTGTGAGTCTTGGGACATGGTTGGGGACCTATAACAGGCTACAACCTGAATCGCTGTCTTACCCAGTGTTTGCCTCACCTGAAGTATCTCTGATGCATTATGTTGGGCTACCAGTCTGGAGGTGTGTGCATCCTTTATAAATATGGTAACACCACCGGCTTCGGAGCTTTGGTCCAAGTTCTGGAGCCAAAAGGTGTGGGATGAGTTATAGCCTGGTAGTGCAGGGGTGCTTTCTGCTGCCTTGAACCAGATCTCTGTTACAGCACAAATGTCGATGTTCTCCATTTTAAGGAGTGCTTCGAGTGAGTGCATTTTGAGAATTAGACTTCTACCATTGAGCAGCATGACCATCAGATTGCATTTATTTGTAGCTGTTACAGTGGTAATTTGGTCTTTGGAACACCACCTAAAAAAGGCACTGTAGGGGTGGCAAGAGCCTTGGTCAATATCCGGAAGCCCAGGGGTGACAGATGCTGGCCATCTCTGCAAAGCATTGAGGTCTGTCAATCATGACATTCTGTCAAACAAGTGATGTCATTTCTTCTGAATATCTGAGCTGTTTTGCTGGCTGCTATATATCTACTTCAACTATGTAACAAGCTGAGATAAGTACAAACTTGCAGTGTTAAAGATAGCACTGCATTTTATTTCCCTGTTTATTTGTTTCATTGAATGTTGTGTTAAAGATAGTACTAAATTTTATTTTTCTGTTTATTTATTTGTTTCACTGAATATTGTGGTCTCTCTGTCCCTCTGCAGTAAGTGGGGGTTATTGTTTTCACGTCATTGATATTCTGTGTTGAACTCTTAGCCTAGAGGGTTTCTCTCTGCTTATAAGTGTTTGTCACTTACCTGTGAAATTATTTCTGCTGAATGTCTGAGCTGTTTTGCTGGCTGCTATATACTTACTTCAACTGTATTACAAGCTGAGATAAGTACAAACTTGCAGTGTTAAATATAGTACTGCATTTTATTTTTTCTGTTATTTGTTTCACTGAATATTGTGGACTCTCTGTCTCTCTACACTTAGTTTCTCACACTACCCCTCTGTTCTTTTTGTGGTATTAATATTGGTGGCTTTGGAATTGCCCACCCCTCCTGTAAATTTGTGTTTGAACACTCCTCCTGGGTCCATCTCATTTGCTTACTCAACCAAGTACAGTGAGATCATAGTTTGATTTCAGACACTTCTACCAGTCCCATATGTTCAGCTCTATCCCAGTCTAGTGTCATTAACTTATTCTACCTAATACAGAGATGACATTTGAGAAGGCCAGCTTAGGTCCTTAACCTGGAATTATCTTCTTTTTCTCCTTTCCCTCTTTCCACTTTACTAATAATAAAAAAAAAAAAAACTTTGCTAGAATCTCCTTGTATTCTGAGTGTACTTCTCAGTTGATTAGTATATTTGTGGCCCTTTTTAACTGCTCAGAGCAATAATTGAATTCATTTCAGAATACACTTTGACTAAATTGCATTTATTTAAACTGTATTTGCTTTAATATTGCTACACACTCAAGTGTGCTAGCTTACACTGCACTTGAATTCTGTTTAGTGCTGTTTTAGCTGCTTTTCTGTAAAAAAAATATTCTAAGCTTGTTTACTGCCTTTCCTGTAACTAGTCTAGTCCAGATACAGATTTGCTGTATCCAGGACTGTTTGTAAGCTTCTGAGAGGTGCCAAAGTCTGCTCTTCAATTTTCCCTTAGATCTGTTAGTTCTCTCCTCTGCTGCACCTTTACTAGCTTATTAGTCTAGCACTTTACCATACCAGACTTCTTGCAACAATTATTGCAGCACACAAAAGTGCTACTAGCACTAAACATTCTACAAGGAAAGAGTTCCAGTACTTATTATTAATGCCCACCCCTCCAGGCATGTCTAAAGGTCAGTTCCCTGTGCTTTCTCCTATTAATCTGGTGAACTTGGCCTTCCTGAGGCAATGTAGCAACTGCCTCATGTACATCAATAACTCTCTCCTCTTACCTCCCAACACTCAGACTTGCAAGAGATCAATCAGGAAAGTGAATCAAAGAACACATACATGTATGCATAGCCCTAAAATGTGTACAAGGAGCCTATGGTTTGAAAACAGCCCAAAGGTAAACTTAATCCTCCAGTGATCAGATGAATTTTCTTTGACTGTAGATTTTAATGCTGTTTCAATGAATGTGAGTTTCAAGGGCAGAGAAGTCTACTGCTCATGCTAAGTCTATTTTAATTGTGGCACTGTATTGTTTATTTAGCAAATGGCTATCAGTGTTTGTGCTATTTTATTTCAATATCTGTATTCATTGTAGAAGTAAATGATTTCTTCTCCACATCAATGTGTTGATGAAAATGTTCCCCATTTTACAGATTTGCAGATAGGACAGAAGTAAAAAAAAAAGCATGGTGGATACATTTAACAGTGCTAGAAATAGTACATAATACACATAGTCAGAACAGAAGAAACAAATAAGTAGACAGGCCCCATCCCATAGCTATATTCTGGGTTGAGGAATGACTTGCCATACAAAGTCAACAATGGCAAAGAGGAAATGCTGCATCAACTGTTAGTTTTAAAACCTTTTAGATCACTTGTAGTTTTAAAACCTTTTAGAGCACTTGTGATGAAACAGGTCCATATCCATGCTTTGTCAGCACACTTAGGCATGGACAAAACCAGAACTAGAATTTTAGCTAGGTTCTATTGGCCTGGTATAAAGAAAGACATAGAGATCTTCAGCACAGCATGCCAAGAATGTCAAAACATGGCACCATATTCTGGCTCCAGAAGTCTTCTGATATCTATGTCAACTACTGAAGTCATATGTGAGTAGAAGACAATAGATCTAGTGGATCTATTAGTAAATATTAACGGCTATCAATATGTTCAAGTGATTACTGATTATGCCATAAAGCTCCCTGAAGCAGTTCTCCTGTGAGCATCCAATGCTAAGTGAATAACCAGAGAGTTACTACTATTTTCTACAAGGTAAGGATTACCTGTAGAATGCTGTGACCAAGGAAGCCTGTTTACATCTAGCAAGATGTAGCATTTTAAAACTGTTTAAAAAAAACAAAGTTAAGAACTTCAGTGTGACACACTATGATTGAAGGATTGCTGGAACACTTTACTAGAACTCTGAAGTTAATGTTAAAGGGACAGGATGGTACAAAGTGTGATCATTAAATTTTCTAGCCCATTTTTGCTTAGAAGTATCACAAACCTCAAAAGGATTTATTCAGTGTGAGTAATTGTATGGTAGACAATTCATTTGCATAGTTCTCATAACAAAATAAACTTGAAAAGAGGAAAACCCTGTTTAAAAGTGTTAGTTCACATTACAAACTTGCAAAAAGATTATAAATTGTCATACTAGTAATTAAAGAACATATACCATGGGCACAAGAGATTCACTAGAGGGTTTTCAAGTTTAAAACAAGAGAAAAACTATTAGCATTAGCTCCATCTACTTAAAATGTGTCCCTAGCAAGATGGGAAGGACCCTCAAGGTGGCAGAGAAAACAACTGAAGTGAAATACAAAATAAGACAGACTGGAAAGAGGCAACAGGAATAGCCATATTATATAAATGTGTTAAATGAAGGGAAGTTGAAGCTTCTGTAGTAAATTTGAAAGTTGAAATAAATACCAGTACTGTGTTTTCAGAGACTCCCGGCCTGGATTCATAAAGGTTACCACAAAGTGTACACTACATCTTGTGCAACTAATGTTACTTTTTCTGAATGAATGGTCAGCACAAGCATTGTGGTAGGGTTCTTGAATTCAGAAAGTGCGCACATAAGTTACATTTTAAAGTAACCTTTATGAATCCAACCTTACATTGCCTGCAGTTCAGACAGATGAAACATTATGTAATCTCCAGAAACAATAAATTAAATAATTTTTACTGAGAAATAAGTGTTTTTTTAGGAACTTAATACAGCAATGCATAAAACCTGTGCTAACCATACAGATTATCAAAGTTGCAAAGAAAAGCAATACATGAGTAAACAAAAAAAATGTTTAAGTTAGCAGCTACTGAAGAGGTCCAAAGGGAACTGAGCTTGTAACTGTGTTGCTCCCTAAACTGGAAAGCTCCATAAGATATTGTAATGATTTTCAAAAAACAGAATGATTCCTAAATTTGACACTTATCCAATGCCCAGACTGTATGAATCCATAGTGAAGGCAGGCCAAGCAAGGTTTTGACAATCTTATACATAAGTAATTGGTACTACCAGTCTCTTTATCCTGAAAACAAAAGAAAAAACAGCATTCTCCAACCCAAAAGATATTTTTCTTTGTACTGTCATGGTCTTTATAATTCACAGGGCCCCTTATATTTTGAAAAGTTCAAGGATAAAGCAACATACCTTGATGATGCAGTAATTTATTCCAAAATTTGTAGTCATACAAATCTAAAATACAAGCTGTTCTCTATTCTTACATTCAGGGCCAGTCCCAGTTACTCTTGGTTTCACTAAACTATCTAAAGTTTACACTACTGCATGAAAAGTTGGGCTAGAGGCTGTATTACATAGGAAACAGGTGCTGAGGAAGATCAAGGTTAAGTAGGGGGCTTAAGGAAGGCTGAAAGTAAACCTGACCATGAAATAAGAATGCCTTAAGAATGATGTAGGTACTAACTCTTCATTAAGTTTGTGGTGGCATAGCTTCATTTTGGTAACCGAACATGTACCCCTGTAGTGGTTGTAGAAGCAACGGTCTGTAAATACCAAATTTTCTACATGAGCTTTGTCACTGCCAGCATTTTTTTCACCATTCGACATAAACCTAGTAACAGCCATTGGAATGCAGATGGGTTATCCTGGTCCCATAACCCACCTCATTCTGAATAGAACTAAGGATCTGTTGCTAGGAAGAATGGGTCATTGTTGCACAGTGACTGTTTTGATGTGTCAAACATCATTATAATTATATTATGTCAGATATGCATTATAAAGTCTGTAATGTATACATATGGTATGAACCTGGCTGCAGCATGTATATCTAATATAGTATGGTAAATGCTTTGTGCAAAAGACAGAAAATATGAATCACCTGAGAAATGTTGTTAAAATAAAGGTTTGACGTCTGTATTGGCATACATATTTGTAGCTCATTGAAGAGGGATTTATGCCCTAAAGTGGAGAGTGTTGCAGGGTCAAACTAAAGGAAGTTGTGAGTACGTGGTGATCAAGAAACAAAGGTCAGCTGAAGTACAGATGGTATAGCTAGCAAACTACATGTGAATGGATTTATAGCTGCGTATCTTGAATTGCTGAAGAGGTCTGATTTGTTCCTGTTAAGTGGCATTGGTTTAAGACAGAACTGCAGGTTTGTAGGATTTGAATTTTGACCTGTGAGTAGGTTATACAAAAGCATGCTTATCATTTAAAATTTCTTTTGGAATGTGAACTTTAGTTTTATATTTCACTGTAAATAGACTGCATTTAGGCTGACAAAAGTGTGTCCGGTGTGTTATACCTGTTGCTATAAATGTCTATGTAAGAGAGAGAGACAGAATATGTGTGTGTGTGTGTGTGTGTGTGTGTGTGTGTGTGTGTGTGTGTGTGTGTGTGTGTGTGTGTGTGTGTGTGTTTATGTATATGTATGTGCATGTGTGTTTAATGCAGATACAGATACAGATATAGATGTCTGTATAATCGGATAACATGTTTTCAGAAGGAGGATATACTAGAATTACTGGAAAAAAAACTTGCAAAGAAGGAGCATATATAAAACCCCATACAGTGACTTGAAATAGGAAATGAATGCCAAATCATGAAGCTGTGAGGCAGAGATCTTACCGATGACCAGTCTACTGCCCAGCTAACTGGGTAGTATGGTGCTGACAGATTAGAGGCCCCTCTCTTGTTTAGTATTTTACACATCTTTTTCTGGAAGATAGCATTACAAGGAGGTGGACAACTACACTGCCATATGTTACCTTAGCACCTAACCTCACTACCTGTTTCTTGATTTGCAGAGCACAAGTTTTCTCCAGGTTATATAAAGCATACAATACCATGGAAATCCAGATGTAATCAGAGAGACTACATATTGCAGAATATTCAAGAAGCAGATCTGGAAAGTTGAATAATGCTTACTATAACCTAGTACTTGTAAGCTGCTACTAAGTAGTACAGTATGATGTCATGGTCTTCTATTACATCACACTTTTTCATGGTGGAGTTGGTGTTTTAATACCAACATTGTATGATGAGATGTAAGTACATGAGATGTTTGTAATGTTTTGTACTACTGCTGCTATAGAAGAAATCAAACTCTCAAAGAAAAGAAAGGAATATATTGTATAACTCATTTGTTTTCTAGTTTTACTTTCTAAAGGTGTCAGCTATGTTGTTTTATATGACTGATTTTCTTTTGGGGGCTAGAAAAGTTCTATGATTTTTGCTTGCAACTCAGATAAGGTAGTCCTTAATAATGTAGGTTCTACTTCTGAGACATCATATTGGGATATGATACTTGCTTAAGTTTGAATTAATCAGCTAGAGTTTGACATTCTATAATGTGATTTTGAGACAAATGCTCCCTACCTTATTATTGTCTGAATAATGATGTAAGGTAAATGTTTCTTTCTATGTGATCTGCTTGTTTTTCACAAACATGTATTATATATAAGATGGTCAAAACTCTGCCTTGCATACGGGGTTGTAATAAAATGATAATGTTAAATCCAGGTGTCTGAAAAGTCCATGTTTTTATGCTCTGTATTTAAAGTGTTAATACTTTAGCATATTATATTCTTTATTTCATGAGTACATTTGGCTGTCAGTCATGAATAACCTGTTGTCAGTGACTTAACTATTTTTTTAATTAATGTTTAACATTTCATTTCTTTAAGTAATACCTTCTCATCCATCAATTTCTGGACCAACAGCACGAGTAGTGCTTAATACCAATGTGACCTTATGCTGTGCATCAGAAGGATTTTATCCACAAGATATCAATGTTACCTGGTTACAGCATGGCAGGGAGCTTCTAGGTTCCACATCAGATATACATTTATACGGCCAAGAGAAGGCATACCGAGTACTAAGTAACATCACTGTTCCAGCAAGTATAGACTCACCTGTTACCTGCAGAATTAATCATATAGCATTAGACCGACCTGTAAATTCAACCTTTGAAATGAATAGTATTGTGAAAGGTAAGCTGTCTTTTCTTATTTAATGTCATGTAAAATCATAGCCTTGAAGACATGTTGATACATTGCTGATATAATTTGGCAGCTAGGTACTAAATCATTTGTGAAGGAATATGTATCTGTGGATTTTCTTTTAGTGGAACTGCAAAAGAGGTATTTCTTTCATATGATCAGTTCCTAATGAATTATTCTGTTTTTAAATATGGATACAAATTGACAGATTATTTTTCTAAACACACAGAGAGAGGATAGTTAAATAACAAACTGAAGAGAATATTATGGGTTTATCTGCTTAAAAGTAGTTTATAAAATAAACATTAAAGCCAAGTTTGCATCTACGTATATTAGTATCTAAGGATAAGCATCAGAGGCAGTTTTACCTTTACATATTTAGATGTTATCTGGAGTGAACTCTGAGCAAGTTTATAGTAATATATGACACAAGAGTATAGGAATTATGCCTATCAGTCAGGTTTTAAATGATTTAAACAGTTTTGTCTTTCATAAAGTCAAATGGCAGATGCATTTTCAAAAACAAGTTGTACTCAAATTTGCCAGCATTGAAAACCTCACTTCTTCCCCCAAATCAAGTTCAGCTTTTGAAATAATGGTGAATTATGGGACTGAGTGGGAAGAACTCTTAGAAGTGTTTATCAGTTGTTTTCTCTGTGGTAAGTGTTTTGAAGACTAAATAAATTAATGCATGTCACTTTTGTTTAGTGACATTTCAGTAAACACTGCTGAATTCATATCATACACTACTATAATATGGCATCAACATTAGGATCATCCCCCTTTTTCACATTTGGTACAAGAGGTTTGGATGTCACAACAGCAGTGACCATCACCTTGAACAAATGTTCACACCATCAAGTGGCTTGTCCTTACATGGAAATATATGATGTTTTGTTAAACTTCTTAAACAAAGAATCTTTAGCTCCAAGTACACACTGTGGTGTCACAGCAAGGAGCTGATTGCAACACACAAGACCTAAATACTTGTTGGGAGAAGGACAGTGCCGTGTAGATAACACAACCTTCTTGGCAGACTGTTTTCTTCTTGATGCTGAGGCACATGATGCATACAGAGGGATACAGGTGAATCTGATTGTGCCTCGTTCATATGTCCTTGGTTAAAAAAAGTTGCCAAACAGTAATTTTTCTGTTACACAAATGTATGATGATCCATTTATGAGAATGACAGGGCACATCTACTTTAAGGAAATATATTCTGACCAGCATTGCAAAAATCTATTAAATTTTATATTTTTGGTTTAATATTTTTAAAAGACTTATTTTTTTTCTTTAACCGCTTCAGTTATAGTAAATAAATAAATTAGGAATCAAGCAATAAATAAATGTATATATAATAAATAGAGTCTATATTACATAGTCGAAGTTCCGTAACTTTGACTGACATATGTTCGAACATATATGTCTGAAGTTACAGAACTTCGAGTATGAATAGAAACATTAAAAAAAACATAAAAAAAATAAAAGGGTACCTGCACCCCCCACATCCCCCACTCTTTAAATATATCAACTCCGAGGTCGCGCTACAGTGCAGTAAAGGGAACATTTCCTTTACTGCACTGTAGTGTGACCTCGAATTTGGTATATTTAAAGAGCGGGAGGTGTGGGGAGCACAGGGGGCTTGCGCACTGCATATACTCTTTTATTTTTCCTTTTGTTTTTATGTTTATATTCATACTTGAAGTTCCGTAACTTTGGACATTTGTGTTCAAACATATGTCAGTCAAAGTTACAGAACTTCGACTATGTAATATAGACCCTAATAAATAGCACTGCAAATGCTAACTGCACCATTACAGCATTTTTTTAATAGATTGTGCAGGTTTTCTGCTCAAAGTTTATAAGAAAAATATTTTCCATTCAGAAGATAGTCAAAGTAGGCTTATTTTGTTGTTCTTGCCATCCAGATCATCATCTATTTCTCCAATTCCTTTACTAAATATTTGAACTAGGTCAACAACTGTTTGCCAACAAGTGCTACACACATACAGTAGGTGTGGTGAAACTAACCAAATATATTCTGGTATTCAGTGATCTATGCAATCCTTATTGCCTGCCACAGAAACAAAATGGCCTTGGTACCAAAAAATAGCTTTTACTAATCTGTGGAATTACAGAGTACACCTTTCATTTACAAAAGACACAGATTTTTGATGCTCGGTACATGCAACCAAACTGCCCCAGATCTCATCAAATAACATGAATGTATATGTCCCTAATGTCTCCTTTAACTCAGGTTCAGGTACTTGATACAGTATAGCATTCACTGACTTAGTTTTCTTTCACAGCAGTAACATGGTTCAGAAACAATCACATGGTAAGATGTGTCAGAATATCCA
Source organism: Protopterus annectens (assembly GCF_019279795.1). Lineage (NCBI taxonomy): Eukaryota > Metazoa > Chordata > Ceratodontiformes > Protopteridae > Protopterus > Protopterus annectens. The sequence continues at coordinate 49,978,058 of NC_056739.1, forward strand.
CGTTCACTATGCATTAGCATGTTCATTCTACTGGACAGAAAGTAAATATACCATTTTCCACATTACATACACTGTCCGTAACAAAGCCCCAAAAAACAGCAGGCACCCCAGCAGAAACAAGCAAATGAAACACAAATCCAAAAAATATTATTGAGGTATGGCTCCAGATTCAAAACAGAATATTCGATGAAAAGTCTCTTATCAGTACTGCCTTTATTTAAGCACAAGCGCTTTCACAACTTAGCTTCATCAGGTGCATATAAAACAGTAAATGACACACCTTTTATATAGCATTCAAATAAAACACATGATCATGTTCTAGCAAATCTTAAAGACATACCACTCAATAACAAAAACTTAGAATAAAATGAGAATGCACTTAAAAATACATATGTATAAAAATAAAAAACACATAAAAACAAACATACTACTCTACATATAATAATTTAATATCATCTAATAAAACCTCTCTTTGAAAGTATTGGTTTCATGGGAACACTTTCATTAAGCCCATGACCAAAATTAGCCCTCAACATCACTATCCACCTGGCCTCTGCTTCTTCGGTCCTAGCTCTAATATCACCTCCTCTAACACTTTCATAAACCTTAGACAAAACTTTAAGGCGAAAATAATGGTCCTTCCCCATACTAATAACATGTTTGGCTAAGGCATTGGACTTAGTCTCTTTTTTGATATGATACATATGTTCCCTGATCCTTTCTTTCAGCATACGATCTGTCTTTCCTATATAAAAATGGTTACAAACTACACAATTAGCCAAATAAACAATATGGGAACTCTCACATGTAGCTTGTACTCTAATGTCAAACACCTTGCCTGTGTCTGGGTGTTTGAAAAATAAACTATCATCAATGCATATACATTGCGCACATTTGCCACAAGACCTGGTCCCATTAATAACTTCATCACTAGAAATCTCTCTAACCCTACAAAATCTCCTTTTTAGATTCTTTTTATTCCTAAAAGTAAACTGGGGCCTCAAACCCACAATCCCAGAAACAAAGGGATCCGAAGTCAAAATTTCCCAGTGACTATTAATAATATCTGTATAAGCCTTCACATCTCTGGAATATGGTATACATACTTTCAATCTATCATCACTTCTCCTGGGTGGCTTATCTGTAGTTGCAGAAAAATACAGTCTAGCTCTAGTAGATCTCAAATGCCTGACCTTAGTTTCTTTCTTTGTTACCATGGCGCTGTCATGTCCCCTTTGAAGTAATTCTACACCTGTCATAGTCATCCTCCTTTCATATTCATCATCATTGGCACATAACCTAGACGCTCTATAAAACTGATTATGTGCCACATTGTTAAAAACATAGTGGGGATGCATGCTGTCCCTAGATAGCAAGTTGTTAACCCTACATTCCTTCCTGTACATCTTAGTGGAGATTTTTCCAGTAATATCTCTTTCAACAAACACGTCTAGGAAGCTAACCCCTGAATCTGAATAATTTAGCGTAAACTTCAAGAACTGAGTAGATTCATTTAAATAGTCTACAAACTCAACTAACTGTCTAGAGGTAACTTTCCAAACTAAAAAACAATCATCTACAAACCTTCTATAAAATGACACACATGCACTATAAGGCCCTTTCAATAAATGTTTAGTTTCCCATATCAACATTATTGCATTAGCATAGCTATTGGAGCATGAGCTACCCATAGCTACACCATTTCTTTGCCAGTAAATTTGTCCATCAAAAATGAATATATTGTTATAAAGTACAATCCTCATTAATTTCTGCAATACAGAAATCTCATCTGCTTCATAAGTACGTACTTTAACTAACAACTCCCTCAAATAATCTATCCCTTTATCATTTGGAATCACTGTAAATAGGGAAATAACATCAAGTGTAACAAACAACACATCTTCATGTAACCCATCTTTCTCCATAAAATCAAATAAATCAAATAAATCTTGCAAAAAATGTTCAGTATCTCTCAAAACATGCCTAGACAGATCTATAATGGGCCTCAATTTCTTTTCAAGAAAAATGGATATGGACTCCGTACACCACCCTTTCCCTGAGACTATAGGCCTCATAGGTGGTATACTATGGTATGGCAACCCTTTGATATTGGGTATTAATGGTTTAAAAACTGTAAAATATCTAGTCAATTCTTCACTAATAAGATCCGACGAATACATAGACCTTATTTGTTCATGGACGGACTTAATCATACACTCTACTTGTTTAAATGGGATTTTATCATAAAACCTTCTATCTTCCAACATTTCATACATTAGCGTATCATAATAACACTTATCAAGAACCACTGTCTGTCCACCTTTATCAGCTGGCCTTATAACTATATTTGTATCATTTTCTAAACTATGAAGTGCTTCAAACTCTTCTTTACTAAGATTGTACCATTTATTATTATATTTCCTATTATTAAAAACATTATAAATCTCAGAAATGCACACTTGTTCAAAAGCATTAACCAGAGCATTTTGTTTAGGAATAAAATTACTTGGCTTCCTAAAAACAGAAACATTCAATTCTTGTTCACCATGGAACATATGTTTAAGAGTCAAATTTCTAGTGAACTTCTTTAAATCAAAAATAATGTCTGTCAAGCTCATATCTGTAGATGGTATGAAAGACAATCCTCTCATCAATACATTCATCTCAGCAGCTGTTAAAACACGTTTGGATAAATTGTAAACTAGTGTCTTACTTTCTGAAAGGCTTTCTTTATCGTGTAAACATTGTCCTCTTCGTGCTTCCTCTTGTACCTGGTTGTACTCCTTCCCCTGCCTCTGGTTTGATTCACGTACCTCTGCCCTTCTGTCCGATTGACTGAAGAGTCTCACACAGGTAACGGAAAATTCAACGCATAATCAGCATCGACACTAGCATCACCCCTCCTGTCAGTATTCACAGCAGCAACTTCTGGAGGCGATACATCAGACCTATGGACTTGGGCTGCGGTTAAAACAGTTTTTCTCCTTGCTCCTGTAGATACGGAGCTTGAATTAGAAGCACCGACTGTTGTAGTGGCAGTCCCTCTATTCGTTAACTCATTGGTTACAGCATCAGATGCATCACGTGGCCAAGAGAAGACATGACCCAATGAAAAATCATTGCGGTCTCTCTGAAGTTTCTTTAGTTTTATCTGTAGCAATTTACGTTTATAAGCATTAACATTATCTATCATTTCAGCCAAAATCTTTAAAAAAGCTTCTCCTTTATATATACAACTCAAATTGGAATATTTTTCTTTAACAACATCAGTCAAGACCAACTCACGCCTTTCTGCTGCTGAGAACAATAACTTCAAATAATTTAGGCTCGTGGCAATATTTAATTTCTGCCATTCGCTCAACAGAACTGTATCACAGTCTGTTTGAGCTGGCATTTTCAAAATTCTTAACCCTCTAGGTACTAGTTTCTCTGAAATGCATAGCTCGAGGTGAAACTTCTCATACTGAGTCCGCGCTAGTTTACACATATCTCTTTCAAGCGCCAATAAATCTGATTTGAGTGTAAGATAGTCCAAGTCAATACCTTCATCTGCTGTAACAGCCAAATCTTTTCTTAATAATGGATTAACATTGTCTCTCACTCTAGACAAAAAAGAATCCATATGTCCCACAGGTAAAGGCGTTTTCTCATTTGTTGAATAATCCAATTCGATTTCTTCCAGTTTACTTTTAGGAATAAAAAGAATCTAAAAAGGAGATTTTGTAGGGTTAGAGAGATTTCTAGTGATGAAGTTATTAATGGGACCAGGTCTTGTGGCAAATGTGCGCAATGTATATGCATTGATGATAGTTTATTTTTCAAACACCCAGACACAGGCAAGGTGTTTGACATTAGAGTACAAGCTACATGTGAGAGTTCCCATATTGTTTATTTGACTAATTGTGTAGTTTGCAGCCATTTTTATATAGGAAAAACAGATCGTATGCTGAAAGAAAGGATCAGGGAACATATGTATCATATCAAAAAAGAGACTAAGTCCAATCCCTTAGCCAAACATGTCATTAGTATGGGGAAGGACCATTATTTTCACTTTAAAGTTTTGTCTAAGGTTTATGAAAGTGTTTGAGGAGGTGATATTAGAGCTAGGACCGAAGAAGCAGAGGCCAGGTGGATAGTGATGTCGAGGGCTAATTTTGGTCATGGGCTTAATGAAAGTGTTCCCATGAAAGCAATACTTTCAAAGAGAGGTTTTATTAGATGATATTAAATTATTATATGTAGAGTAGTATGTTTGTTGTTATGTGTTTCTTATTTTTATACATATGTATTTTTAAGTGCATTCTCATTTTATTCTAAGTTTTTGTTATTGAGTGGTATGTCTTTAAGATTTGATAGAACACGATCATGTGTTTTATTTGAATGCTATATAAAAGGTGTGTCATTTACTGTTTTATATGCACCTGATGAAGCTAAGTTGCGAAAGTGTTTGTGCTTAAATAAAGGCAGTACTGATAAGAGACTTTTCATCGAATATTCTGTTTTGAATCTGGAGCCATACCTCAGTAATATTTTTTGGAATAGTACATACACTGCATAGAATTAAAGAAGCTTTTGAAGAAGTTTTGCCAAATAATGTTATTATTCCAATAAAGATGTTCTTTTATTAAGCACTGTGAACAAGGTAACTATAGTCAACCCCTATAAACAAGCAGAAACAATAAATGTGTGTGTTCTTAAAAAAAGGTTTGCTATTAATGAAATTGGAGGCAAAAACTAACAGGGAGAGGACGGGGAAATGTATTTATTTGTTTATTTAAAATTTGTTTACCTGGAAAGTCTGACTGGTATAGAGCCCATTTTCACCAGAGGCCCAAGAGAAACACTCCAGATGCATGTCTTTTGAATGTGGGAGGAAACCCATGTGAATGCAGGGAGGACATGCAGACTCCACACCGAAGACACTCCAGCCGAGAATGTAACCAGGGAACTTGTTGCTGTGAAGCGACAATGCTAACTGCACCACTGCATCACCCAAAATGGATGTCAACCAGTAGGAAGAACTAATTATTAAAATTACATTAGCCCCAGTGGGTAGAATGAATAAGATATTACATTTAACTATACAATTTTCATGTTCATAAAACAGGAATGGGAGAATAAAACTCAACACAAATAAACAAAAGCAGCCAGAGACAGGTTCATTACTAAGTAGTTTACTTAAACTATAATTCTACTTTTCACAGACAGGTTTAACTATGATACAAAAAGACATTTGGGAAGTTCAAGTAGGTCTTCAAAATCTCCTTGATAGGGAAACAACTTTCTAGTTAGCCTGTTTTGAATATTCACTTTGTGCCACTAGTGTTAAAACTCAAAGGTGGTTCAAGCAATATATTTCTTACCTTTCATTGTCTGGACAGCTAGGACAAATATTAACAGTACTGAGAGTATGACACAGGTTCTTTTATTTAAAAAGTCTGTTTGCTAATATTTATGTAATTTTATTCAAAGAGTAAATTAAAAAGAAATAAAAGTGAAATATGCTGAGAGAATCCTTTTAGACTCTACTAGAAAAATTCTAGGCCTGGGTGGTATGGTCTGTGATGCACTGGTCCCAGGAATACTCATTAATCTTGACTGACCAATCTGAGATATTCTATGTATTTTAAAAAATAAATCATGGGTCTGCTTACCTTGCTGCTAGGTACATGGCTTTTGACAGCATCAGTCATTAGGAACTGAATATTTCAGGGTTGCGATAGTGTGCAGATTCACTTAAACCAGCTGCAGAACCAATGATTCAAAGTACATCATTGTTCTTTTTATATACTTGCAAATGATTTTATTAACAAAAACATAAAAGAAAAACAATAATAATGATTCAACATATAAAAAACTACTTACATGTGTATCTGTTGCATCTTCTTAATAACTTTCATCAGTCTTAACAAATCTTGTCAGTCTTAATGCCAGTTGTTGCACAGTACAGTATCTCCACACCTTAACTAATCCCACCGATTCTAAATTTCTACTCATATTTCTCTAACAACAATTATACCTTTGTTCAGTATTAATAATCTGGATTAAGAGACAGAGATTTTAATCACCTCAATTGATTCTGACAGAAGGTGGCTACATTTATGAATTCTGGTAAAGGTGAGTTACATCTCTTTCCTCTAGTTTTCTGCAATAATTTTTGTAGCTTTTGCTAAAAGGGATCATGAAAATGGTGTACCACGATTGTTTATGTATTTATTTGTTTGTTTATTTATTTATTTCAGTTTGATATCCATGTAAGTGAACTGGTCAACTGACCATTTTTAACTATGACCTGGGCACCATGGTGTAAGACAAACAGAACATTATACATGCAATAAAGAATATAGAATTTTGCATAGTACAGTAAAAGAGTAGAGACTCTCCCCAGGATTCACGAAGCCTCCGTGTAAGAGTTATAACTCTTACACGGAGGCTGCAGTTAAACGGAGTGATGTCAGCATGCTTTGCATATTCATGAGAGCATGCTGAATCACACCTAAGTCTAACACGGTCCGTGTAAGACAGTAGGGGGCGTGTCCATAGGCTGAGCCCTGCAAGGACACGCCTCAGAAGTGTAAAAGTGCCCAAAGTAAACACCCAAAACAGAGTCCACGGAAATGTGAATAAACACAACACAACACATGCCCCCACAGACTATGAACATAATATATATATAAATGAACATGTTATATTTATTTTTTTAAATTGTAAAAATGTTTAACCGTGGAGTGCGCTGCTATGCTGCGTCTGTGAAGCAGCTACAGTTAGCATTCAGTGGGAAAGCATATAAGAACTAAATATGCAAAATAAGCCAGGAAGCAATAGCGTAGCGGTAGAGATGTTGGCTGAAGAGCAGGCATTCATGGTTCGAGCCCCCACAACACCAATTTTTTTTTTTTTCAAAATAAGCAGGAAACAAGTCCCTGACAAATATGTACACATAAAACCACAATTTATGTAAAATGTAATGAAATAGCCCATTTATATTGAAGACATGTGAGGTACCAAAAGAAAAAAATGCCAGATGTGCTCATAGCTGAGCTACAGTTTAACAGAGTGAGTGCATGTGCCCGTAGATGAGCAGTGGTTTAACTGGTGCAAAATGAGTGCCCGTAGCTGAGCAGTGGTCTAACATGCTAAATCTATGTGCCCCTAACTGAGCTGAGCGTAATATGCGTGCCGATAGCCAAATGAGGCTTAAAGCAGACATACCTTTGCGCCGGAGCGCGCGACCGCGCAAATGAGCTAACCGACAGGCAACGTTGAGCAAGCTGTATCAAAACTGCCTTTACACAGACACACCCCTCAGCATGTCTAGACAGTCATGAAAAATAAAAAGCAGTGGCCAGGTTCAAACCCAGGATACTATAGTCAAGGTACCAAACCACTAAGCCATGACAGCAGTACTTAGAAATGCATTAATAGCAAACATATAGGAATGAATACAAACTGGAGCATGACAATGCAGGTTTACTGAAGTTGATACAATTCCAAAATGGCCAATCACAGATATGTGCGGGAAAAACGGAGTATATAAGCCCCATAGGCGGGAATACACAGCATAAACAATTGTAGAACTGACCTGCAGGCAGAATGACAGGAGTAGGAGAGGGTAGTTGCTTTCGAGCACAGAGGTGGGGTGTTGAGGAGTCCAGGTACATGGTCTGGCTCCTAGTCCATAATCATGAGGCCCAACTCATGCAGGGCCAGGTCCTCTGGGGAGCATACAGGGCCGAGGCATGGGACCGGTTGGCTCATGATCTCACCAGTGCCAGAGGGATTCCAAGGACTGGTGAGCAGGTCCGTCACCACCATGCGGACCTGAAGAGACGCAAGCAGGACCAACTGAACCTTTGGATCCAGGAGGCCCGCCAAACACCCAATGCCCCACTACTGAGTAAGTAACATTTAATTATGTATGTAAGAAATTAAACTAGCTGATATTATGGAGATGTGTATTCCAATATTACTTCATTTATATTACAGCTGTAGGTGTCCGTTCATGAACCCAGAGAATCTATGGCGATAGGCTGGTGCGGTTGCACCACTAGGCAGGTCAGTAATCCACTACCAGTAACTGTAAAGAAATATAAAAGTATGACAGTCAGCAAAAGAGTGCAGTGTAGTCAGTAAGGAATAAAATCTGCAAGTAACAGTGTGAAAGTGTATGCAAGTATTGATTGATTACAAAAGTGTGTTTCAGCCTGTAAGTTTAACCAAAAAATGAAACTGTCTGACATATATTCTGAAATAAAAATGCCCTACCTGTAAGAAAATAGTACACAAACCTGCAGCAGGCTGAAAAGTATAGCTGCAGAAGATGATGAAATCACATGTGTGAAATATATCCCTGTGGAAATACTGAAACATGACAGAAGTGAGACTGCTAGAAAGGATTGTAATAACTACTGGTAAAACATGTCAATAAAGCCTAGAAGTACCATCCTGAATAGTAAAATGAAAGCAAGTGAGAGAGTGTGAGAAAGTGTCATGAATCCAGCAATACAGTAGTAATAACCCCTGAATAAAGTATACTGCAGTCAAGACAGAATGAAATGCATGTGAGATTCAAAACCAAACAGCAAAATCTGTTCAAAGTGTTGCTGCATCTGGAATGTGTATCCCAAAATCTAGATATGTTGCTCTCAGTCTGCAATATGCAGATAGGATGATTGTCTGATATACCAAACATCCACACTTGTCTACAGCTATATAAAGCAAATGTAGCAGGATGATGTAGCTGAACAAAGCTAGATATGAATGTGTATGAAGAACCATAAAATGTATATTGATGTTGCAGTAACAGTCCTATCACCAAGTTGAAATAGTTATCATATAGGAAACTGTAGTTAGAACAGTAGTGTGTATATAACTGTAGCTATTAGAAATGTACAGCATATGTATTGTTATTCGAAGGTGTTAATATTACTTTCTTTACCCCACCCTATAACCACATATAACCCATTCCACGTGAAAATGGTATGTGCAATCACAATTAACACCCCTGGACGTTTGTCCTGTTGGGTCATATATATTTGCATGTCCGTTGATGCATCTGCCCTGTTCATACATCCACACCTGATGGCCTTTTGCCATCAATTAACCCTGCATGTTGTTGGACTGTGTATTTCTGTTCAAATTATGCATGTGTTATGCACGCTGTTCAATGATGTGAATATCTGGGTGTTTGGTTAATGGGAATACTAATGCATGCTGTTACAACTAATTGTGAATGGTATTATATGTCACTAACCCAAACTGTCATGACATAATGCAAAACATAGGACGACAGGGAAGGCGGGTTCCAGCCCCCCCCCCCCCCGGGGGGCCCCCCCCCCCCCCCGGGGCCCTTTTCCCCTTTTGGGGGGGGGGGGGGGGGGCCCCCCCCCCCTTGGGGGGGGGAAAAAAAAACCCCCACCCCCCCCAAATTGGGGGGGGGGTTGCAAATTTTGGGGAAACCCCCACCCAACCCCCCCCCCCACCCTCCTGGCCCCCCCCCCCTTTGGACCGGGGGTTTGGGCCGCCAAAGGGGGGGGTCCCCGGACCTTTCCCCCAAAGGAAGAAAAACCCCCAAACTTCCACCCCTTTTTCCAAAAAAAAAAAAAAAAAAAAAAAAAAAAAAAAAGAAAAAAAAAAAAAAAAAAAAAAAAAAAAAAAAAAAAAAAAAAAAAAATAATAAAAAAAAAAAAGAGAAAAAAGGGGGGGGGGGGGGGGGGGGGAGATGTAGGGGGGGGGGGGGGGGGGGGGGGGGGGGGGGGGGGGGGGGGGGGGGGGGGGGTTTTTCCAGTTGAAAAATAAAATCCCCTGTGGCCCCCTTTAACGGGCCAGACACCCAACCTGCCATAAAGAACATTGGCAAAAAAAATATATCAGTAATGTGGAATTGTGGGTATGTTGATACCAAACTGCCATTTAAACTTCAAAACTGTGGTTTCCTTGTTTTTTAACAAAACACCTCAGGGGAAGCTTATAATAATTCACTAAGCCCCTTGAACCACAAATATCCCAAAAACCCTGCCCATCCCCACAATCTTACAGGAACACATCTGGACCAAGTAATTGTGGAAAAACCCCCAGGGACAATTACAAAAATTTACAACGCAACGTTCGAGAGAAAGGGGCACTTTGGGGATTTTGGGAAGGGTTCAGTCAAAACTTGTGTTTTCACCATTTCTGTTTCCCAAATTTTCCAGAAAAAGGGTGAAAGGATAGCCCAAAATTGAGGGTGTGGCAACCTAAAACGCCATGCGGTCTGACACCACCTATTTAATGTTAAAGTGCTAGAAACTTGATTACGGGGCCCCCGCCCCCAGTAAAGCAAAATAAAAAGGGTAACCCAGCTGGAACAGGAGCCCAAAAAGATTACCATTGCAGGGCAAAAAAGTGTGTAATAATATTCATGTAAAAGTAAATGAGAAAGAATTTTTAATGGGTGTCCCCCACTGATTTAATTCCTACAAAACAGTGAACCTAAAGTTTGGGGCCTGCTAGGAACTAAATACCCAAATAGATTAAAGGGCCCACACCATCCAACCAATGCATGCTTAACACCCTACAGAAAAAACATTCCAAAGGGTTAAAAATGGAAAAAGGAAACCAGGCACATACATAAGACACCACGGCAAAAAGTAGGAGTAAAGGGCAACTTTGAAGTTGAAAAATGAAAGCAAAATAAAAGGGCACCAACACTTAACAGAGTGATTGAGGGTGTGCATAAATTGACAAAATGGAGAAATGTGGAAATGAATCTACAAACACCGGGAAATATGAAAGTAAACCTTTTACATAAGAACATTGAAGATAACAGAGGGCCCGCCCTTAAAATTAAAGGGCAGATTCACATCCTTTTATAGATTTTCTGAAATCACAGTGAGAAAATAGTAACAAGGGCTCATGCAAAGCAAATGCGGCAAACAATTGGTGCAGAGGCCATCCATGGGCAATCAGATACCTAAGTTCTGCCCCGCCCACAGAAATATTTTCATTACCCTAAAGGGAGAGAACAGCAGACAAGAGGAAACAGAGAAAGAAAATTCAATTAAGCAGAAAAAAAAGTTAAAACAGCACCTAAAGCGAAAACTGGGAATACAGAGGACGAAAGGGGCAACAAAGCCTTGACAAAAAAGGGAAGTAAAGAAACAAAACACAACTTAACCCCTATATGTGTAGGTCTGTATCCATTGTAAGAAATGGAAAGGGAGGGGAATACACAACTATATAAAGGGTACAACTTTTATTAAGACATGTCACAATCAATGTTGGGTTATTGAGGGTAGGCCATTCAAATATTTAAGATGTTGTTTACAGTAGAGGGGTTGTAACAATGGTGAAAAACATTTGAATCCTGCTAACAATGGTCGAGCCATAATGGGATTTTAAATATAAAAATATTTATATAAATAATATTTATTATAAATAAAGAACAACAAGAGAGAGAGAAGGAAACATAACAGAAAAAAATTGTCAAACATACAAAATGAATGAAAACAAAAGAAAAGATCAAACAAGCAGCTGTTGACACACAGGATGAAAATTCCCTTAAAAGGTCCCCCCCCTCTGTAACCCCCCCCCCTTGTGTCCCCCTCCAATTATAGAAATTGTACATCAAATATATAGTGTATATGTATAAGACATTATTAATATAATTTTATTTAAAATTTATATTAAAATATTTAATTATTATTTAATATTTATTTTATAAGAGGAGAAAAATGGATAGGCACATTGTACGATGTTTTGCAACATGTGGTGAAAAATATAAAATTAAAAATAATAAATTAAATATAAATAAACCAATATGTTTTCTCCCCCCATGAGGAGGGGTGAACAGGGTATAAATTGTACAATATGGCCCCAATGATATTCACATGGCAACTACCCCGGGAATACCTACAGGATGTTAGGACTTGTGTCACTTGGGCATTATCGTGTCCCCCCCCCCACATTATCCCATTAGGGCCCTCAATAAAAAATATGGAAAGGAACGGGACATTAAAATTAAATATAAAAATTAAATGAATACTAAACCCCAAATAAAATATAAAAAATTAATATTTAAATAAGAAAGAAGAGAAAAATGTAAATAACCATCCAAAATAAATGTTGCGGTGCCGTGCCAGAAATGAGTGCACAGGGGAAAATTTCCTCCCCAAAATAAAAATCCCTCAAAAAACCACCAGTTTAAGGCGCCCCCCATGAGTACAGTCAAATCCCCCTGTGAATGTTAGTCAATAGGAATATGCCATATGGTCACCCTGTGTAACTTGGACAGAGCGGTACCTCACACCACATTGTCCAAAATGGTAGGGTAGCAGAACAGTATGGGAGCCCGGGGGAAATACAATTGTAAATTTTTTTTAATTAATAAAAGTGTTGAAGGTATTTGAGGTCCTCCGGATCCCCTTGTGTCCCATGACAGGTACAACCTTAGTCACTAACATACACCTAATGTGTGTTTGCTCCTGCAGTTTTAGAGTGAAACTGGGGATAATCTCCCACTTTTTTTGGTTTTCTGCTTCCAGGGTGGCCTCCCTGGACTTTGTAACAGGGATTTAAAGTCAGTGGGTAATATGCTTTTTTTGGGGAGAGGGGTGACACCGCAGAACCTTCCCAAAATTTTGTCAAATTTTGTGGGTAGGAAATTTTTGTTGTTGTGTCCAGGGCAAAGGGGTATTGAAGGGTTGAAAATAATGAAGAAGGTTTGGTTATTGTAGTGTCCCTCTTTTTTTCCCTCTCTTTGCCCAGGTTTTTTAAGGAAAAAAATCCTTATAGGCTGTGACATCCCCCCCCCTTTATGGTTTGCTCTGTCTTAGTAGCTTCCATTTTTGTAATACAATCTGTTATGGCTGGGGTCCACCGACAGGATGCGTTTTGTGGGATTTTTGGGTCTATTGGGAGCTGACCTGCACTGGAATGTCTGAAAAGCAATTTGTGGGTCAGATTTGGGGGTTGTTTGACTCCCATGGGCTAAGGATACCTGCATGTTACAAATGAAAGTTTGTATCTGAAATGTTTGATTTCTTTGTGCTGGGGGTGGAGGGGGGAATTTTAATCCACTAGTGTGTGGCAGCTCCAGTAGTTGTGAGTGGGCCATCCCCTAATAAAAACCCCAGGTGGGGGTCCACCAAACAGGTTCTGCTGTGGGGTTTGGTATATTGATGGATGTCCAGGATTTGAATTGCGGGTGAGCATGTTGGCCATTTTTGTATCCACCAATGCAGACAGATGTACAATGTAGTATGTTGTATCATAAAGTCGGTGCTGGTGTAGTGGAAATTCGGCAATATTGTGTATCATTTATTTTTTTTAGGTACAGGCCCCCCCAACCCCCACCCCCAAGTGAGGAGGGGATAACCAGGCCTTGCGGGTTTGAATATCTTTTGCCCAGAGTCACAGGGGGGCTGCACTGTGGAAAAACCCTTTTTCCCGGGAAATGACATAGGAGAAAATGGACATAACAGCGAACATGAGTATTTAATCGCTGCCTAGCGATCGGTATCCCAGGAACAGGCCCCCCCGGGGGGGGGAAACCCCCCACCACCAGCTGGAGGGATACCAGAGTGTGGGCTCCTCCGCCACCCAAAAAACAGCAGAGACTGTTTTTGTGGAGGCTGGAGCCAGCGAAAAGACATGACGGGTAATATCCCATATTAATTGACTGTTGGTCATGGTATTAAGCAGGTGAGGTGGTTTTTTTGGTTTCCCCATATAAATGGAAGGGATACCTAAATATTAGCAGCGCCGGAAAGGAAAATTTTATACTGACCGACAACTCAGTAAAAGGGCAAGTTGTGACTGACATTATTTTTCATTGAGGCCCCTTGGTTAAAGCTGCACCTATTTTGGGGTGAGTGTGTATTAAAATTCCTGTAAAGTGTTGTATAATGTTTTTCTATTTAGTATGCCTTTGTATGCATTGGGTTTCTTGTCTGGGTTGTATCAAAATACCGGTAGTAAAATTTGTAAATGTGTGATGTTTTTGGGCATGTGTGCCCTGTGCCCGGGCTGTGGGGGCATGTGTACTTTGTGCTGGGGCATGTGCATGTGTGCCCTGTGCATGTGTGCATGTGGGGCATGTGTGCATGTGTGCCCTGTGCAGGGGCCCTGTGCCCTGTGCATGTGTGCATGTGTGCATGTGCTGTGCATGTGGGGCATGTGCAGTGCATGTGTGCATGTGTGCATGTGTGCATGTGCACCGGGCATGTGTGCATGGGGCATGGGGCATGTGTGGGTTGTGTGCTTTTTATGTGCCCTGTCCCCTGTGCATGTGTGTGGTGTGCGTGCATGTGTGCATGTGTGCACCTGTGCATGGGGCATGTGTGTGCTGGCATGTGTGCATGTGCATGTGTTGTGCATGTGCATGTGTGCATGTGTGCATCACTGGTAATGTGTAGACATTGTAAACTGTTTTTCCCCCTCCCACAGGTTCTGTTGCTGCTCTGGTGTCATGTAGAAAACCTGAATCAGGTGCCGGGGGTTTGATAATGATGACATCTGTGTAATGGCACAGGAAAGTATGCCAGGGTCCGCCATTGGTCAGCCGATTGACAGTAAAAGCTGTCGCCCCCATCAATCCAGTTATCCTGCCAATACACCCTTTGTCACCAATGTCCCTAGGTGATGGACAGCATACAGTGGGCATTGACCAGGGTAATGTGGTATCTGTGGCACATGCCTCCCACACAGCAGCCATGGGCATGGCCCAGAGATGGTACCACACAGACAGATGTCCAGGGGTTCTCGGGGAGCACCCGGGGTTTCCCCCTGTCAGACATGCCCACAGAGGTCTTACAACCTCAGCTATTTTTGGGGCTGTCATGCAGGCACAGTCACGTAGGGAAACGGTACACCAGACAGGGTCTGGGGGAGCTGACAGCATGTCGAAAGCCATGACTGACAGTATTGACATTCGGCTGCCTCCGTGATTTCCCCAAATGTCGACGGGCGTTGTGGGGACATATTAGACCGGTTCCCCCTACATGTCCATGAGCCAGGGCGATGGTGGGCGGTTGAGGCCAGGGGGGCCCAAACAGCAGCAGCTGGCAGTCGTCAAAACCAGGGCCGTGGCCCGGTGAGCAGCAGCCCCAGCAATGCTGGGTCTGTGCTGTCATCAGACCCCCCCAGGAGACCATCCCGGGGCCTTGGCCGGGGACAGGGATCTGTGTCCAGTCAACTAACACCTGCTTCTGATGACAGCCCCTTGGGTTGGTACTGGATACGGTCCAGCACCCCTGCAAGGCACGGGTTTTCCGGGCCGGACACTGATCTGTATGACCTGGCAGGTACAGTCTGTGGCTGTCCACAAACACCAGTATATGAGGTGGAACTGTGTGCATCCATACACACATGCAAATTGACAACACCTAGGGCTGCCCACACACTGCATCAACATTCCCCCCTTTCTGTTCCCCTTTAAAATACATTCGGGGATTGGCTGACTCAGGCATACCAAGTTCACACCCTGTGCATATGATGAAACTTGCCACCTCCTGCAATCTGTAACAACTGTGCAGGTTTAACATGTTGCTGATGCACAGGGTGACCACATAGAGGTAGTAATAGTATCATGTTGTTAACAGTACTGTGTGCTGAATTAATTGTGGGTATATCACAGCATCCTGATGCAGTAAGTGTGTGATTGTCATGTCCTGTTGTCTACACCCATGGTAAGTACCATAGTGTATCATCTGCACATGTTGGCATACTGATGGTAATGATGTCAACAGAAGACTACATACATAGGTAGGGGGATAAGGGGTGAAAAATGAATGATGGACATGTTTGGTGGCATGTTGCCCACACTGGACTCTGCAATGCAGATGTTTGAGGATGTTGTTTGTGTGTGCAGTCCCCGACTGGTACAGGACACACAGGAGCACCCTAGCACTGCATGCTCACATCTCATACCATGCTAGACAGCCCCAACCCCCTAACTGTCACAGGAGGGAGAGTCCCCATATATGTCAGGGATACTGTGGTGGCAGGCCAGGTAGCATACATCCTACTAAGTATGGAACCACTGAGTGAAGGCTCAGTGTCTTTTATTTGACATGTGTATTACTGCAGGTATGAGCACATGGGTTTCCATCCAGTTATTGTACATCCTGACAGTACATGGTCTGTACACTTGTGTGCACTGAGACTGGACCCTAGCCATCTGACCCGTGTATTTCCAGTACATGTGCATAGTGCCTGCATATTTGCAGTGTTACCTACTGGAACTGGTACAGCTTGTTTGTTGTACAATGGACTACATGCAGCCCTGTTTACTGTAGCTTTGTTTGCATGCATGTTTGCTTGCAATTACCCTGGAATACTGATCACACCTGCAATGCATGGTTATAGAGCTTCTGTGGACTCCTAGTGCCATCTGCATAGCTTACTATATGTATGTCCATGTCCCACTTGACAGGATGTCACTGTTTGTCCTGTTCACATGTTTTGCCTGTGACACAGTGCATATGACTTACCTGGCATGTGTCCATGTGAGCAGTCATATTACTGCTAACTAATCACAGGCACTACACCTTCACATATTCATCTTCTGTTGAACTACCTGCTTCACTAGGGCCCCTGCACCTGTCACCGCTGGGCTTTCAGATATTGGCAAAGGCTCTTGCTACCCCCATAGTGCCTATGTTAGGCAAGGCTCAAATGACAAACCCACCTTCATAGGTGTCACAAGGGAAAAGCTAAGAGTAATGCTAGCCAGAAGTCTAAACCTCCAGATGATGCACCCAAAACACTCCTTGGCATGGAGAACATCGATACCCAGTAACAGATGCCTGGTTCAGGGCTACTGAGAGCACACCAGCACTACCAGGTTTAACCTGGTTGATTTCTTTGAAACAGTCACCAAGGCCATTGGAGGGAAGGTGGTTCACACAGCCTACCTGGACCCCCAAAGCCTTCACAACAATACCCACTTGGGATTCTAAAAAGCCACCAGCAAATATAAGCCCCTATGTCACTAGATGGATTGCACAGTGGCTCAAGGACAGAACCCACATGGTTAGAATTGCTGGGAGCCAGACTCCAAACCAGTTGAGTTGTGTCCCACAAGGCTCAGTCCTGGGACCTCTCTTGTTTGGTTTATATTTTTTGGGGGTACAGGCCAACACGGACGGACTGTGGCTGACCAAATATGCAGATGACTGCAACTGGCCACCATAATCGACTCTCCAGCCAACAAGCATCTTCCAAAGGGGCATCATAGAAACAGACAACTTGTGCCAGAGCCATGGCCTTCAGCTGAACAGTGTTTAGAAAGGGAATGTGCATCCTGTAGTCTGTTCACCTAGTTGCCAAAGGGACATTCTCCTCACACACACACCCCCCAGCCAACTTGCCAATTGCAGGATTCAAACCCCCCCTGACTATGTTATGACTTCGGACACATTAGCAGAGTGTGCTATTCGCATTACTGGGAGGTTTCCTTTCTTCTGTACTTATAGGGTGCTGACATCATCAGTGTTAGAAAGGAAATGTGCATCCTGTAGTCTGTTCTCCTAGTTGCCAAAGGGACATTTCTCTCACACAAAACCCTAACCCCCCCAGACAAAACACACACTTGAAAGGGTTCAAACCCCTACCTAAATGTTATGACACTTGAGACGGACACATTAGCGGGCTATTTGTATTACTGGAGGTTTTCTTCTCCTGCTGTACTTATAGAGTGCTGACATCATCGGTGTTTAGAAAGGGAATGTGCATCCTGTAGGGGTTTTTTGCCAAAGGGACATTTTCTCCCCCAACTTACACACCCCCACTCTGAGCATTTGCAGGATTCAAACCCCCACCTAACTATGTTAAACACTTTGACAGATGCATTAGCGAGCAATTTATTACTGGGAAATTTCTTTTCTCCTGCTGTACTTATAGGGTGCTGACATCATCGGTGTTTAGAAAGGGAATGTGCATCCTGTGGGAGCAAACCACTCTGGCTAAGCTGTCATTCCCTAGGGCAAACAGCCCAGTGTTGACCTCTAAACCCCTATGTTTAATTGTCAAATGCCCTTATTTGTTGCTGATAGACTGTTTGCCCCTTTTGCCATAGCATTCCCCGTTTGTATGAAAAATTGTGCATCTGTGGAAGATGTTTGCATATGGGAGGGGTCCACTTTTCACGTATGTTTTGTGTATTTTAAATTTTGCCCCAAATGCTGTAATGTGGTTGGTTCCTGGAATAACAGTAAAATACCAGATATGTGTGTCCAACTGCTAAACTGAGATTTGGCCTAAATGTGTGAGCATGCCCAGTTCAGCCTTCCCCATGTTGTCTGACATATGTCTCATTTATCAAAGTGTGTGAGCATGCCCAGTGTGAGCATTCCATATGTTGGACTCTGCAACCACATTTGTGGATGAGTGTGAACTTCAACAAATATCACCCGTTTATGGTTGTGTGTTTGTGTCATGTTGTGTAGTTACTGTACAACTGCTTTTTTGTGAACACAACAGGATTATACTGTGCCTGCAGTGTTTTGGGTACTTTGCATACAGTTGTCAACATCCTTTCACACTGACCTAACACTGTAGTACTGTATAGTGTACTGGTAGTACTTTGCCTGTGGTGGACAGTATCCTGGCCTTTAGTGCTATCCCTGCTTTACATCTCGATAGTGTGCACAACACCCTGGTTAGGGGGCCCGTTGTGTACATCTGACCATGTTGCATTCTGTTCAGATATGCCCACTTAAACCAGGCTTGTCCAACATTGGTAGTGTATTCCCAAAATAGGTGTACATTTGCAAACACTAAAGTGCCCTAGTCCATGTCTAATGCTAGTTGGATGTGTTTGTCCTTCAAACACAAAATGGAGTTTGCCATGACATATGTCATGGTTAGTATACTTTTTGACCTGTGACATGACAGTGATGGGTAAAGCTACCATCTCCCATCCACTCATCAAGATTCCTATTGGGGGATTGATAAGTGACTCTAAACCTGTACTGGGAGTTTCATGGGGGGGGGTGGCTTCTGTGTTATGGATCATGCAGTACAGCTTGTCCTATGTAAGTCAGTGCTGGGGTTTAGGTCTCTCATGTGCATAGATCACTGCCATTCAGATTGTACAAGGTGCAGCATGTTTTTGATACCAGCAAAACAGGCCCCAAAGGCATCTGTGCAAGCTCTTTGATACTCCTTGGGTTTTTGGGGACTTTGGGTTTATGGGGGTGTCTGCTGAGGTACATCCCACAGGGGCTATTGTAGTCAATTTTGCTGATGAAGGATGACTGCAGAGCCACAATGACCTCCCTTATCTAGATCTGGCAAACCCTTTATGATTAGGTGGGTATATGGTATGTTTCTGTAAACACTACAGCACATGTTTGTCCAATGCAGGATATCTATCACCTTGTGTCCCCAGGTCTCTCATTACATGTTAACTACATAATGGTTAACACCTATGTGGTAATTTGGGGGGCACACTGTATATCCCGGGGTTGACTATACACTTTTCTGCAATTAGCTTGCTGACATGGCTATGGCACCAGTTGTCTGTTTTTTCCCTTTTTTGGGATGCTTGTGTCAGCTGGTGGATCATATTTGGGGAGCAGTTTGTAGTCCTCTGCAAACATGTTCGACACAGTCCTTCCATGTTTGCCTGTACCTATGGGACATATATACCAGGAGGGGTCCCCGGACCAAGCCTTGTGGGATGCCAGTTATATCTGGTTTGTGTCTGAACTACATTCTACCTGTTGTTTGTCCTTGGGTTTGGTTTTCCCTCTATGACTAGGGGTTTAATTTAACTTTGGGGGATCTATAAGAAAACGTAGGGTTTGTATAGAACTTTGCGGTCCCGCTACCTGTGTGGACCACATTGCCCTCACAAACCTTAAGACTGTTTCAATTGGTAAAAATTTTGGGAGGCTGCATTAAGAAACCACACTTGGGTCCTGTGTAGGCCCCAATATCTTTTTCTGTGGTCTGTGATCCTTTCCTAGCTTGCAAGCCCAGGATTCTGGGGTAGTATTTCAGTTCCTTCAGGAAATTTGTTGGAAAATGTTGTTGTTGTTTTGGGTACATATTTTGTGGTAAGGCTACATTGAGGGTTTTGGGTTTCATTCCTTCATTTGGATCCATGTTCATAAGCCCAGGCACCATCTCATACCTTGCTGTGTGTGTTTTGCTTTTTGTGGCTGTTCCTGCTCTGCAATGCAGGGGCCAGGTTCTCTATAATATTCGATTCGGGGTTTCCTGACCTGTCAGGATGATT
This sequence comes from Protopterus annectens, assembly GCF_019279795.1. Lineage (NCBI taxonomy): Eukaryota > Metazoa > Chordata > Ceratodontiformes > Protopteridae > Protopterus > Protopterus annectens. The sequence goes on from NC_056739.1 coordinate 49,998,279, forward strand.
TGGCAAAGTGTGGGTTTGGATATTTTGTGATTCAACATATTGTGAATTAAAATTTCCTCCATCAGTTTGAAAACCCTTGGGATTATCCTTGTGCCTGTACAATTTTTATCTTTAGGCATAGTTCATACTGGCTACCACCTAGCATTTTTAGCCTACCTGGTGGGCTTTGCCACCCCTTTCATGTGAAATTATGGCCCTTTATGATTTGTTTGCTGTGCCTCTGTTGGAAAGAAAGTGAAACCCCGTGTAATTACAATCTCCACCACTTGGGTTCCTGTTAAGAGTGTCTAGGGGCTCTCCTAAAATTGGGTTTTCCAGGGTTGGGGACCTTGGATTTGTTCTGTCCCCCCGCCTTTTTCTTTTTGTTTAGGTTGTCTTCCCCTCTACAGCTCCTGGGTTTGGTTTTCTGGGGTGGACATGTCCCTTATCCTGTGTTGGGTGGCCTTCAAAGGATCAACCTCTTTAGGCAGTTGTGACTGATTACTGGGGTGTTCGCCCGGCAGCATTGCATAATTTGAGCCCTTTATCCCTTGGGAGGTCCTTTGGGTTTTCAACTGGCATTGGTAGGCATCCCTATGGGCTTTACTAGTTTGGGTGGTGGCAGTTAGGGGCACAAGGCCCCTTTTTGGTGGAACCTTTCTATACGGGTAAATGTGAAGCTTCCAGACATTGGGGTGGGTGTCACATAACAGGACGCCCCTTGGTCCCTGGTCCCTTTCCCTTCCATACATAATGGTTTAACCTTTTGGTAATTTGTGGTATTTTTTGGTATTTGGTGGGACATTCAACTTCCAGTTCTTCAGGAGGCTGGGGGGGGTTTCCGGTTAAGGTTTGGCTTAGCATCTACAGCTGTACGCATTTCCCCGTTAGTGCCTGGGTGGACTCCAATGCCTTCTTGTCAGTTCCCGGTGTAGGGGTTGTCTGAATATGGAATCACCCTCCTTTTATGTTTTTTCCTTTTGGGGCCTGACACTGATATGTGGGTTCCTGGTAGTGTGGTGTGCTGTGGGGTTGCGGGTTTTGTCCTGAAGCTTGATGTTTCCCTTGGGGGTGGCCCTTTGGGGGCTGTTTGGGGTTTACACATTGGATTGGTAGATTACCCTTATGTTTCTTTCCACTTTGTTTTCTGGGTGGTGGGTGTCTTTTCAGCCTTGCCTACAAAAGGCTCTATGGAGGTGGCAAAGGCCTTATCCAATATCCAGACCCCAGGGGTAACGGTGCAACCATCCCCAAAACCTGCGTGGCTTGTCAAGATGCATCCCCAAACAACGCATTGGTCCCCCGGAATGCACCCGTAAGTGTGCCATTGCAACTGACACCTTTTGATTCATTATTTTGGAAAGGGTAATGCTCAAACGGGGGTTATCCGGCCTGGCAATAATCAGGGTATCTATGTCTTTTTCATGAGCAATACATCTCATCTTCCACCAGCATGGCTATACTCATCATATTTCTCTTGTTTGGAGTGCCTGCCTTTGTTTTGGGTTTGGCGCCTACAGGAGCTTAATGTCCCTTTCCTTTTCAGTCTGGTTGAGGACACATGTTCGATATGGAGTCACCTTTACAACTGTACAGGCATGTTGTTTCTCCTTCTGGCCTGTGCTTTTGGTACACCCGTTTTTGTACTATTTTGCAGTCATTTTGGAGGTTGTTTGTTGGGTGTCGCTTTTGAGGTTCTGTTGGGTGCTGTGTTTGTAATTTTGTCCGGGAATTTTTTCTGTGTTTATGTGTTTGGTTTGCATTTATATCTATGTGGGATGGTTTGTGGGGTTTTGGTTACCTTTCCCCTGACTAGTTTTGGGAGTCTGAGTTGAGGGGAGCTCAGCCTCCAGTTTTGGAAATGGTTGCATCTCTCACATATATTTTATTTCTTGGGTGGGGTTGGGGTTGTTTTTATTGGGGCAGGTGTAACATTGTCAATTCACAGATTCAACTTGTTGGGCTGGCCTTAGTGGATTGTATGTTGGACAGTTTTATTGCCCTCTACTATAGTGATTATTCATTGTTTATGTTTGTCTATCATGTAGAGCTTCCCCACTCTTGCATGGGGAGGCTGGTGTCCCCTCCAGATTCCTGATGTTGGCATTGGCTTTTTTTAAATTTTGGTTGCATTCCAAGCATTTGGCATGTTCATGGAATGGCTGTATTGGTTCTGAGGGTTCCCAATTTTCAGCACGGACCTTTTTTGGACCACATCATTTGGGGGTGCAAAAAAAGCTTTCCTGTTTTTGTGGTTTTATGGCCAGGGACGGGTCAGGATTTGTATATCCGTGGATTCCTTGGCTGGTTTTTACCCGTGGCAATAATTTATCTTGCCCCAGACCCAGTTCTATTATCCCGATCACCCCTCTTGTGGGAGTGGTATGTTGTTCCTGGGCCCTTTTTTTTATGGATTCATGAACTTTGCCCACTTTACTAGTTAAATTCCCGCTATTCTGGGTATTTTCTCCCCCAAAATAAGGGTTTTGGGGAAATATTCATGATTCCACATTTCCAGGGCATTTCCGGGTTTTGGGCAGTACTGGGGCTATCTGGGGGGGTTTTCCACTTTACTTGCCTGGAGTCCTGTGCTTTTTTTGGACCAACTGGGGGTGGGTTTCCTTGTTCTTGCTGTCACCCTCCTTTTTTAGCTTGTTTCCCTTTTTAGGCTTACACCAGTTATGTAACCTGGGAGTGTTGGGTGCTTTTCCTTCCCAGTTTTCTGACAGCCAATACAACATTCTCCCTATGGGTGAGTTTTAAATCTGCTCTTGCTTTTCATTTCCCTTTCTTATTCTTACCCTTCTGATCCTTGGAGATTTTGTGTTTTGAGTTTATTCGGGCACACTTGGGTAACCGCCTTTGCCGTATCCATATCCTGCACTATAGGTGCTCCTCCTGCTGGGACATGTCACCAGCAGCACCCAATGGCACACGGACCCCTTTTCTAACTCATCTTATCAAATTATTGCACGACATTTATTTCATGTTGTCATTGCTTGGGGGGATGTTATTTAGGGCCCGGGGCAAAGACTGGTGTTTCAACTTAAAACTCATTCTGCCTCATGGTGGGGGCCCCCAGTATTGTCTGCATTGCTTTTGCCCAAAATGGGGCATTTCTTTCCCCCTTTTCCCCTTTTTGGGGCCCCCCCATTGCCCCCCTTTTGATCACCCTGCCCTTGATTTGCTTGGCTGGTTCGTTTCCCTTGCTGGTCCTCTAGCTGTTTTCCAAAATCAATTTTTAGCAACACTCCTGCAAATTTGGGGTTTTTTGGTGGTCTGCAAGGCTCCAAGATTGCCCAAACCAAGTGGGAAACCCGTTATTACATTACGTGGGTTTGGTGGGTATTATATTTTTCATGGTTCTTTCTATGGGGCATAGCCATCCCGTGCTAACCTGCACCCCATGGGCCTGGGATGCCCCATTGGGAAAATTGGCAGAAACCCCCCCCCCCCCCCCCCCCCCCCCCCCCCCCCCCCCCCCCCCCCCCCCACCCCCCCCCCCCCCCACCCCCCCCCCCCCCCCCCCCCCCCCCCCCCCCCCCCCCCCCCCCCCCCCCCCCCCCCCCCCCCCCCCCCACCCCCCCCCCCCCCCCCCCCCCCCCCCCCCCCCCCCCCCCCCCCCCCCCCCCCCCCCCCCCCCCCCCCCCCCCCCCCCCCCCCCCCCCCCCCCCCCCCCCCCCCCCCCCCCCCTTTTTTTTTTTTTTTTTTTTTTTTTTTTTTTTTTTTTTTTTTTTTTTTTTTTTTTTTTTTTTTTTTTTTTTTTTTTTTTTTTTTTTTTTTTTTTTTTTTTTTTTTTTTTTTTTTTTTTTTTTTTTTTTTTTTTTTTTTTTTTTTTTTTTTTTTTTTTTTTTTTTTTTTTTTTTTTTTTTTTTTTTTTTTTTTTTTTTTTTTTTTTTTTTTTTTTTTTTTTTTTTTTTTTTTTTTTTTTTTTTTTTTTTTTTTTTTTTTTTTTTTTTTTTTTTTTTTTTTTCCCCAAGTTGTTTTTTTAACTGAGTAACCCCCCTTTTTTTTTTTTTGCCCAAGCTAAAAAAGGGGAAATTTTTTTTTTTTAAAACCCCCCCGGGCTGGTTTTTTTGGGGCCTTCCTGGAAAAAACCCCGGGGTAAATTCATTTCCCTCATTTTGGCATTTTGGGCTTATTTTCAACGTCTTGCCTTGGGGCCTGTTAAGTGCTGGGCTGGGCTACTATTCTGCCTGTGTAATTGCCTGCGTCTAATTGTTTTCACCTGCTAGCTCCAGCAGTATTCCCTGCTAGTTTCCTACTAAATCTGTTGCTTCCTTTTTCCTCTCTGTTTCCTCAGGGAGGAGCCATGTGCAAACCAGCAGAAACACGCTCACAGTGGCTTACACGCACCCACACATGCTTACACGGTTCAGAATCTGCTTATTCGGATTAAAATGCGTGCACGCCCACGCAAACAGTGTTAAACATCTCCCAACATGCTCCCACATGCTCAGTCTGCCTTACACGCGCGCACACTGCCTTACTTGCGCTTCATGGCGCGCCTGCGTCTTTATACACCCAGCAAGAAACTTTGGTGTAGGCAACAGTGTACACTTTCCATTTCTTGACTTTCTCATGCTTATTTAGTGGCACACCTCTTTTCATGATATATGTCTGACATCTGTCATGTAACTCTGACCTCCAATGAACTGCATTTCTTTCTACCATTCCCCCCTGTGATGTCACCTATCTCCTACTCTGTTCCTCCCCCTTCTGTAACTCTTACACTACTCAGACTGTGCTCATTTGCTGTGTGACAGTGGAATTCAGTATCCTAACACTCATTTGCATCAGATTGCCTACTAATGCTTAGTTACATCTCTTAGACTCGGCTTCCCCCCTTAGCAACCACTACACGGTGGCCATGTTGGTTTTGTTCTGCTGGTCCCTGCATTGACATTCCATGTATTGCATAAAACCCACATTTGTGGGTTTAAAACCTTCGTTTTTATGTTTTATACAGTGCAGCCCATTTGCGCGGGGCTGCGCTGGGTTTAAAAAAATTATATTTTTAATATATTTGCATCAGGTTACTTTGCTAATGGCCACATATTTGGCCATTGGCATGCTGCCTGACACATATGCACCCTTTATTTGGAGCTGACATGGCTCCATTGCAGTTTTTGCAGAAACTTACTCAGTTGTCAACTGAGTACATTTCTGCAGCTAAAACGGATCTTACACGGGCTGTTCTGGGCTTCCTGGATCGCTAATCATCCTCATTTGCATGCTATTCGGCTGCAAGTGAGGTGATTAGCTTATCACCCACTCCGTGTAAGAGCCATTTTAGCTTGTCTCTTACACGGACTTTGGGCTGTTCCTGGATCGCGAAGGCTGCATGGAGTCTTACACTACTCTTAGACTCCGTGCAAGCCTTCGTGAATCCGGCCCAATGTATTTGTATTTGATTTACTATTATAAATGCAAGTGATTAGTCATTTGTAAAAAGTATGTCTTTACAATAAAGATGTGACTACAGCACAAGTTGCAAGATCTTGCTATTGTCATGGAGGCAAGCAAACTTGGTGTCCTTAAAAAGTTGTTCTTTTAGTTTGTTTCTAAATAATTAAAGTGTCTCTTCCTGCCTTTGTTCTGGTAACCAATTCCAAACAGCTGGGCGTCGGCTATAGAAAGCTTTTTCTCCTGTGGATGTTTTAAAATGAGATCTAATTTGGACAGTGCTGTCTCCTTGGCTGTCTCTAATGTGCAGTTAGACTCTTTGATTTATAATTTTATTCTGTTCTGTCATTTACATTTAGCCAGTCACACCACTCTAGAAACTGGTAGTGATCTGTTTAGAGTTTTATAATAAAAGCAAATCTGCAGATTGCATTTATAATAGTTTTGGTTTTACATGCGTTTGATCTGTAAGGTTAGAAGAGGAATCCCGTTTTCAGTATTAGGGATAAGTACATCTTTTAACTAAGACATCACCAGCTGTTAGGTGAGGAGGTGTAAGATGCAAAAGCATAGTTGTAGTTGGTGATGTGCTTTGCAAATAATATTGTAAATATGTTAAGCCCATAAGGCATAGCACTCAAAAAACAAATTTTCCTGTCATTGGAGACTCAACAGGGATTCCCCACTCACCAGGTTGGACAAGGAGGAAGTCACAGTTAGCTGCCTGTCCAGTGCCAGGATTCATCAGATCACACATGCACTCAGGTCTCTCAGTAACAAGTACCATAATGACTCTGTCATAGTTCATGCTGGTGTGAATGACCTGAGAAGTACCTCACTGGACTATATGAAGAGAGACATGGTTGAGTTCTCTGAGTATATGTCTCAGGCAGGTATGTCCCTAGCCTTGAGCTGCATACTACCCTCACCTAGAATGATTCCACAGTATAAACAAAAAATGATTGATTTCAATAATTCTCATTTTTGGTGTCATTCAAAGGGGATCCAGTCCCTGTCAGCTTGGGAAGCCACAGTTGACAAACCTCTCTGCTTTGCCAGAAACAGTTTGTACCTGCACCTCTAGGCTTTTGGCTGCTGGCAAGAGCTCTAGCCTCCCCCATAGTGCTTTTCTTAGGCAAGGGCTCAAAAACAACATTACTAATATGAAATTAGCTAATCAGAACAAAATAAAGTTCATGCTACTAAATGCTAGGAGCTTAAACCTAAAACTGCACTCCCTGGATGCACTTCTATCACTAGAAGATGTAGATAGCTGTGCAGTCACAGAAACCTGGTTCGAGGCCTCAGAGAGTACCCTGCCCTTGCAAGGTTATAATGCCTTCTACACCTTTAGACCGCAAAATAAATGCGTGAAAATCAAAGGAGATGGTGTTTCCATCTCTATTAGAGATAAATTCACCTCCCATATAGTTAGAATGGAAAACTCCATGGAGTTACTCTAAGTCCAGGTTATGGTGAGTAAGACCCCCATTCAAGTCATAGCCAGTTATAGATCCCCCTCCATGGGCCATGATGCCCACAAAGCCTACTTGACCAAACTGGAGACAATCCAATTTTACCAAACACTCTGCTTATGGGGGATTTCAATTATCCCACCATCAACTGGGAAACCTATGCTAGCCCAACTCACTAGCACAAAAGATCCTTGACTTTGTTAATTCAAATGCTCTAGAACAAATTGTTCATACCCTGACAAGAGAAACAAACATTTTAGATCTGGTCCTCATTAACATGTCAAACATGTCAAATAATACACTGCCACAATTGTTGGACACTCATTAGTTAAATCTGACCACAAAACAGTCACCTTCGAGCTGGCACTAACTCCAGAACCCACAAAGTGTGAAATCAGCCTAAAAAAGCTCCACCAAGGCAAACTATAACCACCTAGGTGAAGGTATAAATGCATTCCAAGCCCCACCCCAAGCTGGAAGTGGCACCTATGTCAAAGCTTACACTAAAGCCCTGTGCAATCACTTGCATAAGTGAATAAACTCTGTTGTACCAGAAGGAATCAAAGGGAGATCTCCAAGTAAAAACAAGCTGGTATGGTGGACATCCAGCATCAACAAACTTTACAATAAATGCAGAATGTTCCTGTCCAAGAACACAAAGGCAAGGCCACAACAATGGAAAAGCACTCTCCTCAGCCTCAAGAGGCAAATAAGACAACTTCTCAAATCCTCTAGGGCTTCTTTGAGAAAAACTTAGCAAGAACAGCCAAGGATAACCATAATGCCTTTTACAGCTTTGTACATAGCCTAAAAGGTAGAACTAGTGACCAATGATATCACACACACACACACACACACACACACACACACACACACACACACACACACTGACTCCACAAATATAGCAAACTTGCTAATGGATAGGTTTGGCAAAAATTTCACTCCCTTATCCCTTCCTAACATATCACAAACCTTCCCCCAATCTCCCCACCCTACATATTTGAAGAGCAGGTACTCCAAGCCTTGACTAAGGCAAAAAACACAGCCTCTATGGGATCCGACGATATCCCATGCTGTCTTCTAAACAGGCTAAAACATGAACTAGCATCACCATTAAGTTCCATTTTCAATCCTAGTCTAATCACAGGCTTTGTTCCCGTGGAATGGAGAACAGCAACAGTTATTCCCCTCCACAAAGGTGGCCTAGCAACAGACCCGGGGAATTACAGACCCATACATCTGACCAATCTCATCTGTAAGGCCATGGAATGGATCATTATGGACCTCATAAATAAAGACATAGGTGACCACCAAACCCTGAATCCTGCCCAATGCAGCTTCGTCAAGGGCAATCATGCCTGTTAAATTTGGTGGACTTTTTTGAAAATGTGACCATGACCATTGATGAGGGCAAATCTGTGCACAATGCGTACCTCAACTTGGAAAATGCTTTCAACACAGTCCACATTCAGGCATTACTGATAAACTTAGCAAACTAAATATAAACCCCTTCATTGTAAGATGGGTTATCAACTGGCTCAAAAACTGGACACACACTGCCAAAGTGGGTGAAGCCACATCAACCAGCAGACCTTTTAGCAGCAGGGTGCCACAGGAGACAATGCTGGACCCCCTACTGTTTGGTATATACTTCTCAGAAGTTCAAATTCAAATCAAAACTAAGGGGTTGTGGCTGACCAAGTTTGCAGACAACTGCAAACTAGGTACAAACATGGTATCCCCAAATGATATCAGTATAGTCCAGGAGGGTCTCACACAGACCATCACCTGCTGTATTAGTGATGGTCTCAAACTGAATGCAAAGAAATGCATCATCATTCCCTTCAGCAAAAACAATGTCCCTTGACACTATAAAATTAACAACAGGGAGGGTGGCCTAATGGTTAAGGTGTTTGCCTTACAAACACAAGGTTCAGGGTTTGAGTCTCACAAGGAATAATTAGCTAGGCTTAAAATGGCTCGCAAGGGCAGTTAGCTTAGTACTAATCTATGAACCTATGAACCTATGAACAATACCCTAAATACCCACAAAGTGGCAAGGGACCTGGGATCACAAGTTGACTGCAACCTTAACTTCGACCATCATGTGTTTACTGTAATAAGAAAGGCTTTCTACATAGCACATTTGATTACTAAAGGCATCACCTTGAGAGTAAAAGAGGTTATAACCCCTCTATATTTGGCACTAATCTGGCCCATAATTGAGTATAATGCTCCATTCGGCATGTACTGTACAAAGCACCTGCAACAACTGGAGAGACTTCAGAGGTTTCCAACAAAGAAGATCAAAGGGCCTTATACAGACCGACTAAAGTCCCTGTCACTATACTCTGTATTGTATAGACTTCTTAGGGGAGACTTATGTCTGGTCTACAATGCAATCCAAGACCCAAATGTAATAAACTTGGTGCATATTAGTAAATCAAACAGGACTAGGGCTATCCATTTCAGGTACCTAAATATGGCGTGCAACTTAAGTAGGACATGATGGAGAGGCAGATTTATCTCCCAGTGACTGATGCATCTTTGAAACAGGCTACCAATTCATGTGAAACATAGCACCTCTATGACACTGTTCAAGAGGAATCTGGACAAGTGGATGAAGCATCATAAATTCTTACTGGGAATAGTGCCCACGACCCTCCTTGACATGGGCAGTCATCGCTAAATGCAGTCTGGTACTGACTAGCATTTTCATAGTATTACATTGGGATGAAACAGCTAGACTTAAAATTACCTTTGGGTCGATATCACAGTAATCTTCTGTGATCCTATGATTCAATGAAAAACCTAAGTAAAAAAGCCGTCTCTAAGCTCTCAAAAGTACACCCCACCTTCATGAAAACTCTTTGTTACTTTTAATAGTGGGTTGCCATCCGTGTCAACAAATATGGAGATTTAGGGAGTTTTTGGAGAGTTAGTGTGCCAATCATCACGATGTTAGACTTCAGGGAATTGTTTAGGAACATATTTTATTCACACAGAGACACACATCTGTTTAGCTAGATTGTAGTTTCTGTTGAAGGGTCAAGCTATTCTTTAATGACTGATCCTTGTAGGATTCCTATGTTAACAGTGTCTTTAGTCAAAACGCAGGTCCATCTATATGCCTGAAATGTTAAGTTTTGCAAATAGCTTTGCAACCATCTTATTGTTTTGAGGCTAAATCTGAATTTGTTATCTTTATAGAGAAGCGGGTTATGACATACTGTTTGAAATACCCTAGTCTTATCAAGGAGCAACCCCCCACCCCCCGTTAATTTTGAATTATTCAAATTGTTGTAAGTAGTATCAGTGGCTGTTTATAATGTATTTTCAATCAAAAGATGTCAATATTTGTTTAAATGATTCCAGAGTTGTTTGCATATAAGTTTTACAAATATTATTTTATTAAAATCCACTGGGTTTATATAGTCTGTGTATCTTTTTTACTTAGGGTGTATATTTTGGAAAGGGGATTGATGTGTTAGTGCTTAAAGGTTGTGGTAAAACAGAACTGGTTAAGATGTTGAATATATTAGCAAAAGGTGCTGCTATGAAGGGAGCTCACATTTTCATAAAGGAAGTGTGCAGTTTGGAGAGGTTAGAGCTGGCTTTTTCATTTATGTTAAGAAGAGCTGTTTTTGACTTTTTAACAGTTAGATTTCTAAAGTAAAATGTTAGTTTGTAAGTTACTAATGTGTTATGGGAAAATTGAAATAGAGTGCCTAGTGTCGTATTGTTATATGGTGAGGGATATCTGAACAAGGATGTAGTCTTTTGTTAGGTCACTAATAGGGAATATTTGATTGTGTTTGTAGTCTAAAAAAGTTAAAGCTTCCTGTTGTATTATTAGCTGATTGTGTTTTGAGAGTGATGTTGTCTGTTAAAGATTTAGGTATCCCAGGACTGGAGCATTTGTAAAAGTTAAACAGTCAGCTATACTACAATTATCAGGCAAAAAAAAACCTTATAAACCTCTAAATATGCAGCAAAATCTGTTTAATTTCTCACAGTCATAAAATATATTTTACCAGTCTGCTTTTAATAAGTTATTACATCTCTGACATTTGGTTTTATATTTCATCATTTTTGTAATTTTAAAAAAGGTTATACATTTTCATGAAGATAACTTCTAGGAAAACACTCTCCAAAACAATGAAGGTGATGTCATCATAGCAGACTTCAGAATTATATTTTTTATGCCTTCTTCACTGAAACGGTGTCCTTGCTGTGCCTGTAAGCTTATTTCAGTATCCTTAGCATCACCAGCCAATCCCTTCTGCTGTCTGAAAGAAGGAATGGTAACTCCCCAAGGACACATAACTGCTGCCATAAGAATCATCATAATTAAGTTATAGTAATTGTTTTATAAACACTGAGATTTGTGGCAGAAAAAGAATGCCAGGAATTACGATTTGTGACTTGTAGCTTTTTTTTATTCTGCCTCATAATGGGTTAGAACTCTTTGTACTGCACCTTATGTTTTGGTTAACCTTAGCAGGTATGCAAGTCTGTTATGGTAGAATATTTTTTTAATGTGGAAGAACTGTCTTGGCAAGACTAGCCACATGGTGGTGTAAACCTTGGCTTTAGATGATTATCACTGCTGAAGTGACACCCTGGCCTCATGTGTGCAAAAATGGGACAAAAGGAGGTGTGGATAGATGGATAGATTTCTTCCAGATTTGATGTGAATTTATACTATTTTGCATTGTTGCAATTATTGTCATATAGTTGTGCATTATTATATAAATATCGTACTCATGTCAATGTGTTGAAATTCATTTTATTGTATATATATTTAAGTATTTCCTTACTTTTCTTTCAGTTTTGCTTTTTTGGGTTTCATCTAGTTTATAAAATGCTTAATGATAAAGTTGAATAGAAGGGAGTGTTTTAAACAGCTTGAAAATCTCATTGGTTGGGATGGGTAATCCTACCTAGGGAGATATTTGTAAAAAAACACCAAACAGGATGGAAACCATCCAAAAAGTGCCAATAAAGACTTAAACACACACACACACACACACACACACACACACACACACACACACACACACACACACACACACACACACACTACTTTAAGAAACAAAAAGATACGTCTGGTATAAGAATTCTTATACCAGTCATTTATTTTTGTCTCTAAGGTTTTTTTTCACGTTTATAGTTTCTGAGAAGTACACATTAGCATATAGACTAATTGCATATTGATAGTGGGATAGGCAGTGCTTCCATTCAGGTAGATGCAGTACATTCAGCTTACCAAAAAACATACAAACAGATACATCTGTGCAAATATGCATGCAGAAGTGCAAGCTACTTTGCTGAAAGCTCATAGTGTCACCAATGTATAATGCTGGCAGTTTAAGTAGAACACATTAGGGTTTAGGTTAGCACAAGAGAGTACAGTGGTGTGGTACCTTATTCATGTGTGTGAACCCTTAGTGTAACCCTGATTCCACCCTTACAAATTACCTTCCCAAAAGCCCTTTCTCTAAAAATACCACTATTCAGACAAACTACACGTGTGGTAGTATGATTTTTCTCTCTTTGTCTACTAGTTTGGAAAGGAAGGCTTTTATTTTTGTTTTTCATTTAGTTTAGTTTCTTGTTTAACAATCTGCAATGGGGATTACTTTTGATTCTACTATGATGCCCTCATTTCTTCAGTCCCACAGATGGATCATACCAGCCATCTCAAGCAATTCATATCCATCACCTCTTACTTCCTCAACATCTTTTCCTTCTCTGCCCAGATTTCTGTACCATGCAACACTACAGGATGCACCACCATTTTGTACACCTTACATTTCAGCTTCTTCACATTCTTCAGTCAAATACTACCGCTGACCCTTACATAGACAAATACATACATATATCTGGTTGTATGTGTACATGTGTAAAAAGAGAGAGAAAGAGGTCATTCACCATCTTCTACAAATCTTCTGAGAGCTGAAAATGGTAATTCACAAACATCTGCTTATCTTAATGAAGCTGCATATAGCAAGGCGGTTCTGCATGTGCTAGCCCGTCCTTCCACCAGGTGGAATAAACAGATGCTTATTTATTTTTTTATAGCTACATAGTAGTAGCCACTTGTGTGCTTTCATGTTCACATACAAACACACCTGTCAGATGTATACAAGTAGGATGAGTGTATGGGAAATAAGAACAAAGACGAAGGAGGCAAGCAGAAAGGTGCAGGCTGGAGGGATGCACCCCTGTTTGGGAGGGACTGCTGTTTCTTTCACTTATGTGGCGAAAAGGGATGAGATACAAAGGGATAGAAAAACAAAAGGAAACCAGTGAAAGGAAAGAGGGTAGGCATTGTGCGGAAAAGACAGACAGACAGACGCAGAACAGCACAGAGAAGCAGAGGTGGATGTACATGCACCAGCATGGGGAGACACAGGAAGGACACAGAGAGACAGAGAGGGCAGAAAAATGGTGGTGAAAAGGGTTGGACAATCCATTAGGTATGGGACTGAACACAGTAGCAAAAGGATATCAGGTGAGTACTGTGATCCATCACCAGCTAAGGAACCAGGGTAGCTAGTGGTATAGGCCACTCCCTCCTCTGATTGCCTGATGGTCAGGACTAGCTAGATGAGTGAGAATACACTCTGCTCCAAGAGATATTCAATGGAGGTTATATATCTGCACTCTGCTCTCCAAAACACAGCCTTCTCCACCTGGTTTAGCTGTAGCTGTGTCACAAAGGTGACTGCAGTCAAGTTACCTGCAAGTGAACACCCAAGATACCCTTTCATTGAATCACTGTTAGACCATCTACTTCCCATCTAGTCTCATCAGGGGTGGAATGTGGTGAGTCAACCACATAGCTACAAGAACATCTGGATTTACAGGGAGGAAACACAATCAGAAGGCTTCCATAAGTGAAATTATGCTACCAGTGGAATGGATATATTGATATAGTGCAGATCAGTCTCTTCTGCCTCCTCCAGTAGCCAACACAGTGTATGCCACATATTGTCTGTGCTGAAAGAGAAAGTATCACATCAGAAAACTCAAACTGGTGCATATCAGGATGCCAGACTAGTGATTACAACCTACTGTCACAAAAGTATATCTCATTACCACTGTCTCATACATATGGAAGGTGCTTGTCACATATACAAAATGAAGCATATCTATACGGAAATGACAATGGCATACATGGGGAGATAGTGTGTAGCATTCTGGCTCTGTGAAATTGTTCAGCATAACCCCACCATTTGGCAGATCTCTGCAAGACAATGCAATAAATGTAACTGGCATATTTCAAGACTTCCATTATCACATCTGAGTTAAACCCAAACAGTAGCACAGCCACATTTTTATGGCTATCTGCAGCAAAATCCTGTAAGTAGCAGCATCTCTTCTCAAAAAATAAATAAATAAATAAATAAAGCCTGAACCATTTGCAATACCACGTTGTGTATCGCTGCCTAAAATCAGCTTCCCATACGTGGATATCATTACGGTGGCAGCATTGCAGGTTATCATAACAAGACTTACTCTGTTCCCTCATAAACCATCATTTTTCACTCCTTTGTGCCCCAGGCAGGCACTCTATACATACCTCTCAACCTCTTAGAGCAAGAAATCTGGACAATGCCACAAATAATGGAGGGGGGACAAAGGGTCAAAAATAGGGACTTTTTAAAGTATTGCTCTTATAAACTTAGAAGGTTGATAGAAAAACAGGTTTTGCATTAGCATGAATTTTCTGAAGGATATGAAGTCAGAAAATTAGATGTCTGCCATAACTTTCTGACTTCAGTCCTCAATGGTTTACCAGCAATTTGCCAGAAAACTACATTTATGAGAAATGGACAAAAAATATGAGCCAAAAATATGTGCATTCTGTGAAAATCTGGACAGTTGACAGCTATGACTGTACGTTTCTCTAGCAAGACTAGCCATGGACATGTGAATATCCTTTGAAAATTGTAACATGTTTATGAAGAGTAAAATGATAGCCTGCAATAATGTCCACACTGTGATTTCTGATTCATAGGTGGTATGACTTGTTAATGCTCAAAGGCATGTCACATACACACACATTTGCACAGGACTCTTGCATGAACCCACTTAACTCAGCAAAATAGTACAAACATAGTTTCATTTTATATCTATTCCAATGGTTGAGATCAACCTGGTTCTTCCCACTCTACGGGCTCATTCTGCTCCCCTACCCTGCACCTAATTCCTACCCACCTCCTCTACTCCTACATTTATAGTAACCTCATCCCACCCCCTAACTCATTTCTATCCAATCCAGTTACTCTTGAAACCTAATCCCTCCCTACCACACCCAACACCATTTTAGATATCTTTCTCTCACTCACCAGTCACTATTACCTATAACTTAACCCCTCCCTTACACTCCCATCACAAATTAAACACTCTAACACTCCCACGCTCCTTCAAACCACCCCGTTTCTCCCATACATTCACCCTTTACTATTAATTAATACTTTTACCTACCCAGTCCCATGCCCCCTACCATTCCTAACCCACTCCACCCCCTAACCTTATTGATACATTTAATACCCATATACCATGCCACCTATTATTCTACAACCCATCTTCCCCTCACCTTCACTGCTTCTACCCACATCCTTCACTATGATACCCACTTCCACTCTCTTACATCATATTCTCACTCAATATTACCCTCCTTAATTAAAACTAACTTTCTTCACCTCTTTAACCTACAAATCATGCCAACAATAACAAAACCTCATATGTCCAAAATTCTATTACACTTCCCCATATTACATAAAACAAAAAACAAGCCAACTGTTCTATCTCCCCTTAGCATCCTTCACTTAGCAGGTTACATTCACTCAAACCCTGGATCTGGCTCATCTAAAGACATAAATCCCCCTCCATTTAGCCATTCCTCCTCCCACAAATCTCTCAAACTTTTTACTCTGAATGCCCAAAGTCTCTGTAACAAATCAAGCCTGGTTAAACCATAACCAACTAGACATTGTAGCCATCTGTGAAACATGGCTCAAACCCCGCATCTTTGACTCTGAAATTCTATCCCCTGGCTTTCAAGCCCTTAGAAATGATTGAAGAAATAAAAAAGGTGGAGGAGTTGCATTAGTCTACTCCAACTCACTCTCTATAATTCCCTACCCAAATACTATCCCTCAATTCGTTAATGTTGAACTAGCAGCTTGCCTACTAAAAATTAATAAACATAAGTCTCTGCATCATCACACTACATATCCCACCTGGGAACAATATCCCAATCCCAGAAGAAATCCTTTTATGGGCCTCAACCAATATAAATAATGAAACGTATATACTCGATGACGTAAACATAAACTGGGCCGATATCAATAACACTACTCCTATCCAATCAATCAACTTCTTTAACTTCAGCCAAATAATTCACTCTATAACTAGACTCAATAAAAATAAATCTCTAGGTACTACCTTTGACTGAATCCTAGTCTCCCACCCTAATAAAATTATTAACTCTGGTACCATTCCCGAATCCATTAGTGACCACTTCTCTGCCTTTGCCCTCCGCTCAACCCTCTCCTCCCCCCAACAACATCATTACTTACACACTCACAACCTAAGTAATTTTGACACTAGCACTTTCTCAAATTCCCTCAAACAAATGAACTGGAACATCCTAAAAACTCTGCCTCTTGCCAATATTGTTGACCATTTTAACTCTACTTTTCTAAATACTCTAAATACCATAGCACCAATACAGACAAAACTAATAAAAATCAATACTGCCCCATGGTTAACCAAAAACACCAAACAACTAATGATCCAACGAGACAAACACTGGAAGCAGTATAAAAAAAATAAACTCCCTAACACCCTCCTTCAGTACAAACAGCTCCGTAACCTTGTGAAAAAACAAATAATTAGTGACAAAAAATCTTATTACATCAAACTCCAGTCCAACCATGCCAAAATCCCTAGACAATTCTGGAACTGTATAAATACCCTTCTCAACCCCAGCATCAAAAATAATCCCTGCCCTGACCCTAGTAAATCAGATCAAGAATTAGCTTCACTATTCAACTCTTTCTTCTTTGACACCATCTCTGAACTCACCAAAACCTTTCCTAATAATAATCCCACCTCTAGCCCTTCCACCTTTGCTTCCACTTCCACACCCAACACTAACACCCCCCTATTTCCAACCTCAAATCCATATCCACTTATTATATAAAACTACTTCTTACTAAAATAAAACCCTGCTCTAATGCCCCTGACAATATGCCTTCAATTTTTCTCAAAGCTGCCGCTGATGGGATTGCTTTCCCTATTAGCATCGTAATAAACAGATCCATACAAGAATCTTATGTCCCCAAACTCTGGTGTGAAGCCTATACTCTGTCTCTTCACAAAGGTGGGAAAAACAACACCATTTCTAATTTCCACCCTATAACAATACTCTCCCCCATCTCCAAAATCCTAAAAAATGCATCCATCTCCAACATATGCCTTTCCTAACTCAAAACCAACTCCTCACCCCAACCCAACATGGTTCCATCCTGGGCATAGCACTATAACAGCTCTGATCTCATTCCTAGACACAGTCAGTCAAGCCCAAGATTCAGCGGGAAATAGTCTCCACTGTTCTCCTGGATCTCTTTAAAGCATTTGATACCATTTTCCATGCCCATCTACTCACTCATCTTTCTAACCTAAATCTCTCCTAAAATTCCATCTCTTGGTTCTCAAACAACCTGACTGATAGATCCCAAGCTGTAAAATGGAAAAAGGTTATCTCTCCCTTTCTACTTACCCCTACCAGTGTTCCACAGAGATACATCCTTGTTCCTATGTTGTTTAACATCTTCATCAACACATTTCACTCTGCTATACCCAATGCCAAAATAATCTAATATGCAGACAACTCAACTTTTGTCTGCTCTGCCACTAATCTCACCGAACTCTTAACAAAGATCCAGTCCACCTTCTCAACTATTGAGGCCTGGATGCATCAAAATCATCTCTCCCTAAATGCAAACAAATCCAAAATATTAAGGAGCACAAAAAAGGAAGCAGCTAGAATAAATGTTCCACCAGTAAAACAAAAAGTCATACGAATCTACAAAAGTACTGGGCAGAGCAACTAATGAATAAAAAAATCTCGGTATGTGAATCAATAATCCAAATGAAACAAATTCAGTCCGTATAAAATCTCAACAAAGGCTTTATTTGTAGTAGGTAAGCGCTTTCATGACAAACAATGTCTCTTCTTCAGACCATATAAAAGCATATGGTAGACATCTCCATTTAAAAAAAAACCTTCATCCAATCAAAATTTAAAATCAATTAGCTGAGTAGAATCAGTCAAATGAGTAACTAATTAACTCATCACTTAAGTAAGCATAAAAACTTTTGTAAAACTAGTTCCATAAACCTTCAAAAGAAACACAATAATATATACAGTAGTTAGCTAAACTAAAACAAAAGTAAATCTTCTATGAATACAAAATGCATCTGTGGAACTTGAAGCTGTGTGCCTAGCGTCCCTAGAAATGTTTATTTCATAGATCATATTTCATTCAAATAGTTTCCTATTCTTTAATACTGGTCTTAAAGATACTCTGTCATTAAGGCCCTTCCCTTTATTCACCCTTAGTCTTATGATCCATCTGGTTTCAGAAGTTTTAGTGTAGTTCTGTATATCACCACCTCTATTGTTGAAGTCAACTCTCTCTCTGTAACCATAAAAGTAAAATAATGTTCAATTCCTAGTGAAGCTACATGTTTAGCTAATGCATTTGTGGTAGTGCCATTTCTAATATGGAGAAGATGTTCTCTAATCCTATATCTGAGTTTCCTATTAGTTTTGCCTATATTGAATGCTGAACATAGGCTGCAGATTGCCAAATAAATAACATTTTCAGTGTTGCAGTCTGCTGTTACATCAAAGCTATAAGTACGCTGAGTGTCTGGATGGATAAATTCATTACTCTTATTTATATATGTACATTGATTACAATTGCCACAGGACGTTGTGCCTTTGGCTCCCTCTGTTCTATGTCTCTGATTCTCTTTAGGATAGCATAGCATTCTTTTTAACGACTTCTTGTTTCTAAACAAAAAGTTGGGGCTTTCTCCTATTGCCTCTTTAATCTCAGAATTCTGAGTGAAGATACACCAATTTTTCTTAATCACTTTCGTTACTATATTTATGTCAGTGGTATACTATGTGGGGTATCTAATACTTGCTTTCTTGGGTTTCTGTTGTTCTATCCTTTCACCTCTCAAAGAAAAGTAAGGTTTACCTATGTTATCTCTCCAGGAAGTGGCTTTACTCAGAATATCATCTGTCATTCTGTCTGTATATCCTCTCCTACTAAACCTAGAACCAATATCTACCAGTTCTTCTTTAAATATTTCATCCTTAGCTGTTAATCTAGAGGTTCTAAGGGTTTGTCCCTTTACTATAGTCTTAAATATGTGTCCTGGGTGCATGCTACTTCTATGAAGTAAAGTATTCCTATGGCATGTCTTCCTGAACAATCTAGTAGTTATACCCTCCACATCATCTGTAAGAACAGTGACATCAAGAAAATAAATTTTTTCAGTAGAGTAGCTCATTTCAAACTTCAGAAAATTAGTGGTATTTCCTATTTCAGTATGGAACTCCTCTAGAGTGTCAGCAGTCCCATTCCAAATGAGAAAGAGGTCATCTACGAATCTTTTATAGAACAGAATTTGCTGCCATTTATTTCCATGTAGCATATATTTGTTCTCCCATTCAGCCATGACAAGATTAGCATAGCTATTGGCACTAGCCTTGCCCATAGCTATGCCATCTCTCTGTACAAATAATTTCCCATCAAAGTACATAATATTGTTAGATAAAACTAACTCCATCAACAGACTTATCAAATCTATTTTAGCTCCATCGTAGGTTCCCTCATCCAACAGGTATTCCCTTAGAAATATCAAACCAATATCATTGGGAATGCATGTGAATAATGAGCACACATCTAGTGTAACTAACAAAGACATATTTAAACTTCCTTCATATCCATTTTTAAAATCAAAAAGATCTTGTAGGAATTGTTTGGTATCCCTTAAAATATTAGTATTTTTGTCAACTATTGGTCTCAGATGTTTCTCAATATAAATCGAGATGGGTTCTGTAGACCAATTACGACCAGATACAATTGGTCTCAGAGGTGGATTCTGGGCATCCTTATGGATCTTAGGGAGTCCATGTATGCTAGGTACTAAGGGATTATCCACCTTAAAGTAACTATACAACCCATTGGATATAGTATTATCTAATAGACATTCATATAAAACTCCATTTAACTTTCTAAGCATCCTATCCATGTCTATGTTGCTTATATTCTTGTATGTTGTAGTATCATTCAACATTTGGAGCATTAGAGTGTCATAGTATAATCTATCCATTAGCACCACAGATCCACCTTTGTCCACTTGTTTAATTACAATTGAGCTATCAGATTGTAGCTGTTTTAATGCATTTTATTCACTCTTGTTTAAATTAAAATAATTACTACTAGCTTTCCTGTTATCATTACCTAGAGCTTCAAAGATCAATCATCTTTCCCTAAATGCAAACAAATCCAAAATACTAATTTTCCTACCATCAAAGTCATTTCCTTTTGACAAAACTTCTTTCAAAGTGGTAAGCCAAAACAACTTGCCTATTGAAATCGTCCCCATGCTAAATTGCTAGGTGTTACCATAGATGAGCAACTGAAATTTGACAACCATATTCTTCAAAACAAAAAAAAAAAAACATCAAAAACTTGGACTGTTGTATAGGAACAATCGCTTCCTTTCACCCCATACTAGACATGCTCTCGCATCCACCTTCCTCCTACCCTCTTTAATGTATGGCACATCTCTTCTAACCAACCTATCTGCATCCATAACTTCCAAATTAGAACATTTCCAAATGTGTCACTAACTCTAAAAACTCCTCACGCCATTGCCTTGCCCTTCACTCTTTACATTGGCTAGAAGTTCCAAATTATCTATGAATTATCTCCAGTTCATAACAGCTCATAGATTAATCTTTAACCCATCCAAATGCCCTGCCCTTACAAACATCCTTTTCCCTTATAACCCTAACAGAACTCTTAGGTCTGCCCATCAAAACTTAATCACTGTATCTTAACCTAACCATCCAGCAGGACAACTACTCCTCTCCTTCTCATTAGCCAAAAAAATGGAATTCCCTCCATCCCTTCCTCCCTCCCTAAGATCTTTGCTGAACATAGAAAACTTTAAGACACAACTTCACTCCTTTCTACTCTCTAATCGTAAATGTACCTGCATCCTTCCAACCTGAGTTATCCCTCCTTTAAATTCTTCTATTTCTAAGCATATTTTCCACTTTCTCATAATAACTTTATTTAAAAATCACTAACTACTTCATGGATTATTACTTTTAGTTCTTATAAGAAGGTCATCAGACATAATATTGTCTAGAATCTAACGACAACTGCCTTTCTCAGAACAATTTTGTAAATACTATCCTTTGATATGTAAATATTACTAATTGTATTTCTTATCTACTGTATATTTTCTGTCCATATTTTGCTGTATTTTCTATATTGTATTGTATGCTATTGTTGGAGCTTTTCTCCCCGGGTCTTCACTGAAAATGGGCTTCCTGGGCCCAATGAACTTCCCCGGTCATCAAACTGGAAATAAATAAATAAATAAATAAATAAATAAATAAATAAATGACACACAACAAGTGAACGAATGAGGAGAAGGCTAAGTACATTAAGAAATAAATAAACTTATCCTGCATCCCCAAAGCAGTTGCACTTGTTTTCTTTGAAAAGGTGTGTATGTTTTGTTTTCTTTAATTGGTCTAGTTTATCAATCTGACTAATATTTTGAGCTGTACAGTTCCTAAAAAGCAAGGGTACTTCTGAAGAATGATCACTCACATATGGTGATGGTACAGTGAGGTCTTTGTAGCTGAATACAGTCAATATTAAATAGGTAGTAAAAAGAGAGTTTAACTGTTTGTCTATTAAATGGGGGGGGTATTGTATTTTGGGTAAAAGTTTAAAAGTCAGACTACTTAAGAACACACACACACACACACACACACACACACACACACACACACACACACACACACACACACACACACACAATGAAATAAAATAAGTTCTGGCACAACATTCCTGCAAGGTATCTCACATGGTAACATCCAAAGCTATGGATGTTACCATGTGAGATACCTTGCAGGAATGTTGTGCCAGAACTTATTTTATTTCATTGTGTGTGTGTGTGTGTGTGTGTGTGTGTGTGTGTGTGTGTGTGTGTGTGTGTGTGTGTGTGTGTGTGTGCGTGTTTGTGTGTAGAATGTGGGGTTTTTGGCTAAATAGAAGACTGGCGTACTTTTGCTGATTGGATTTGATTATAGAGGACTGAGTAAATAGTTGGCTATAATGACAGTAGGGTTGTTGCACAATTTGTGAGGTGTACCAAAGAGCATTAGAGACTTTTTTTGTTATTGATTGTAAGTATATTATTATAGAGCCAATTCCAAATGGTAGTGAAGTGATTCTGAAGATATTTAGTAAGAGATATTAGACTTGTATTGCTTTTAGTTATGTTTATATCATCATCATCACACCTAACACAGTTGATATTAGGAAGGTGCAAAAAAAGGTCATTTATGGCAAGTGAAAAACATAGAGGGCCTTTGTGGTATGCCGTTAGATGTAGATCCTTTAATGAAGATATAAGGGCCAAGAATGGAAAAGTATGATTGGTAAGATAGATGCCAAACCACTGGAGCACTTCAGAGGAAATACATATATGTATTTAAGTGTATTGAAGTAACAGTTGCAAAATACATTGGATTGTGATAGAATATTTTATAAGTGTGATGCTATGACTAAAGTTTAGTTTGTTGTCTGCTGGTATGTTATTATTTACAGCTGCATATTGCATTATTAATATGATGCTGGTATGTCAGCATTCAATTCAAAACTATTATAATTCAGTGGTTTTATTGATTGTTTATCATAGGGTGAAAACAGTAGGATAGTACCAGATTATATGAAGTATGTTGGAGTTGGGATAAATATATGGTGGTCATACTGAGGAAAGATTGGGAAAGAATGCAGCTTTTTAAAGAAGAACAAATTGGTGTCATGATAAATCATACACTGGATGAAAAGCAATTATAAAGGATATAGCATTGTCTGCATTTTCCAGAGATCAGACCAAATATTAGTTCATTTTAATTTAGAATTAATTTTGTTCCAACAAAAAAAGAGTAAAATGATTTGATTATCATACTCTGGTTTAAGTATAATATTTAAAAGAACTACTGTTCTTTACACAACTGAAAATTCTTTTTTAGCATAAAAATGTTAGATTAAATTGTGGTAGTACTTAAACTGACAATTGATTTAATTTATTTAGTTGACCGAACAATAGTTAAACTAACAATGTAGCCTTTAGATAAAGAGCAATATGGAGAGATTTTTAGATGGTGATGTGATTTTTTTTTTGTAAAAAATTTGTCACTACTTGTACATACAGAAAGGAATCGGTTTTAGATGATATCTTCATATTTCTAATTAGATTATATAGTTTGTCAGTAACTGGCTGAGCATATGCTATCAAGTTAAGCAGACTTATTTATTTAAAAAGACATTGAAAGTGTTTTGTGAAGCTATACAGAAAATGACAAGTATGATGACTAAATAACATTGACATTTTGAAGCTATGGAAAATTTCTTAGTGTTCTATCTATTGAAGTCCTGTTGCAATGCAATCCAGTCCAATGGGATTTCATTCCATTGGATAGAAGTATGTTGGTCAGGGCTGTCCACTGCTGGTCATGCCCACTCTGGTATGTCTGTGATGTTCTGTAGCATTCCTTCTTGAGAAGACATGCAAATGGAACATCATCTTCATTAATATCACTGGAAGTTCACTTATGGCATATATAAACTAGTGGTATATTTTCTTCCTCACTTTTGCTATCCAAACCTTAGCCATGTCCTACTGACATTTTTTAACTGCTTCCCGATGTGCAATTTCAGCAAGTATAAGTTTATCCTCAGAATCAGATTCTCCATTTTTCCTCTATTCCAATATGGGGTAGTCCACATCAGACTGTGAATATGCAACCATGTCATCTTCATAGCTGTAATCCATCAGATCTAGAATATCATTCAATTTGTTGCTATCCATGGTTCAGGTGCTTCCTCTGACAGTCCTACTCTCACAGGATAGGAGTGAGTTTGGTTCAATGTGTAAATGATGGCTCTTTCCTTTGGTGATTATAATACAAGGATAATGTGTTTAGCAACAAGTGTTAGCTAATGCAAACACCTGCTGTCGCTCGTCCAGTCAGGATAAAACAGACAGATGGTTGTGAGTTAAGTTCAAGTAGCTTTTTTACACACAAACACATCAGGAATGAGGCTTTGTAACTTAAACTTAAATAAAATTATAAACAGACTGACTACTACACTCATAATTGTTAACACTCTGGCTGTTCACTCAAAACGGCACTGCTGCCTGCACGTGCTCTCTGTTTATATGCACATGATTACATCTCAAAATGTTTCTTAAAAGTTAATACACAAGCGCTCTTCTACATCCTTCCTCTTTGAGAAATGGATCATATACTAAATGATAGTATTCAGTGACTCACAATTACACAGAAATGATCTTCCACTATGCAATTATACAGAACTAATTCTTTGACATGCAGTCATACAAAATTAGACACATATAAAACAATCATGTCCAGGTTGCTGTGTATTTTACACTAGGTCTAGAAATATGACCTGATCGTATAACATAAAAGCCAAAATTGGATCTAGCAATAGGGACTGTCTTCAAGGAATGTTCAACTTTGGGGACATCTGGGACATCATCAGGAACAGGAATGGATGCTGAGACATGTTCTTTGGTATGGACATTGTCAGGGTTGCTCTGAGATCTAGAGTCTGAATCATAGGTACGATGCTGCAATATCATTTCCAATACAGGAAAAAGATGCCTGCGATTTCTCCTGTATTTTTTACCCTCAAATTCTACTAAGTAGGACCTCGGCTCAGAGCATATACCTCTCACTTGACCAGTTGGATCAAAACTTTTCACCGTTTGCATCCTCACTGTCTCTCCTTCTTTAAATGGATGAAGAAATCTGCTCATTTCATCATAGCTTGACTTCTGAGAAGAATGATTTTTAAAAAGTTGGGCTTTGAGTTCTTTGTTGTTTTTAGCATTAGGCACCAACAAACTAGAACTGATAGGCAAGGTTGTTCTGGTTTGCCCTGATGGAAATCTCTGAGAAGGTGAGCCTAATAGGTTGTCATGGTGTATTTATCTGAGATTAAGCAAATTCCAGATTATATCAGTATTATCATGCTTTGATCTCCCTAGCAATTGCTTTGCAGTTTGTACTCCATGCTCAGCCAGGCCGTTTGGTTGGGGGTATTCAGAACTACTAGTAACATGGATAAACTTTCACTCTTTTGCAAATCTCTGAAAAAAAAAATGATTGGTAAACTGGGTACCGTTATCAGAAATAACTTTGTCTGGATTAACATAGACTGAGAAATTATGTTTCATCTTGGTAATAACAGCACTGGACATTAGGTTACGTAGCAAATTGATTTCAAACCAGTTCAAATAAGAGTCTACCAATACTAAGTAATGCTGATTGTTCCATTTAAATATGTCAGTGGCTACTGTAGACCAAGGTAGTTCAAGAATATAGCTTAGCTGAAGTGGCTCTTTTTGAAAATTGGTTTAGTACTGTTGCATATTGAACAAGAAGAAAGCACTTTATCAATCTCTTTCGATAGAGAAGGCCAAAAAACTAGTTCTCTCATCTTTCTTTTGGTAGAATCAGAACCAGGGTGGCCATGATGCAAAATCTGAATGCATTCATGTTGTAAGAAAGTAAGAACAATAACTTTTGGACCTTTGAAAATGATACCATCTTCCATCGGCATCTTATCACTGTATGGAAAAATAAGGTTGCACTTTTGGCAGTACACAAAATTGCTTTGACGGACATCCTACAATGATGAAGTGGTTGAGCTTTTGCAAAATTGGATCAGTCTTTGTATGATCTCTTAGCTCATCAAGTCTTGTGGTAGGAAAATTATGCACTTCCATGATAGCAAAGTCAAAATTCTCTGCATTAAGCTGTTCCTTGGTATTTCTGCATGATCTGGACAAGGTTACAGCCAGATAAAGTAATTTAGCTTATGTACAGACCATTTTGAAATTATAATTTTGCAATTTAAGCATCATTCTTTGTAGTGTTGCTGGAGTGGAATGCATAGTTTTCTTTAAAATAGTGACTAGAGGTTGAGGATCAGTTTCAATTTGGATAGCTGTGCCATAAATATAATCATGGAACTTCGAACATGTGAACACAATTGCCAAAAGTTTCTTCTAAATTTGAGCATACTGCATTTCAGTTTGGGTAAGAGTTCTAGATGCATAGGCAACAGGTCTGCACTCTTGAAGAATAACTGCAACAAGACCAAACTTTAAAGCATCGCAGGAAAGAACTATTGTTTTGTGGAAATCATAGTATCTCAATGTAGGTGGGTTGACAATTTGCTGTTTGAGGTTATTAAATGCTCTCTGGTATTGCTCTAACCATGACTAGGCAACATGGTTGCATATCAGCTCTTTTAAAGGCACTGATAACTCACTAAAGTCAGGGATAAATATGCCCAAATAGTTAACCATACCAAAAAAATGGTGCAGGGCTTGGACATTGTCTGGAGCTGGCATCTCAAGAATGGCTGCTTGTTTGGAAGGGTCTGGTTGTAGGCCTATACTGGTAAATAAAAGACTTGTATAAGTAACTTGTGGTAGTCTGAATTTACATTTCAGATGGATTAAGCTTCAAATTCACTTCACGCACTCTGTCCAGAAATTTCCTAAGGTTTTTGTCATGCTCTGCTTCACCATTGTCTTCAACTAGTAAATCATCCACTGTTATACCACACTGGTAGCCTGAAAAAGAAAATTTGTGCCATAATATACTGAAAGACTTCACTGGGAGAATTTATTCCAAAAGGCATCCTGAGGAATCTGTATCTACCAAATGGGGTACTGAATATAGTCAGTAGTGAAGATTTGCGATCAGGCATTACTTGCCAAAATTAACTCTTTGTATCTAAGACAGAAAAAACATAGGTTCATAGGTTGGTACTTGGCTATCGGCCCTAGGGCCTATACAAGCCTAGCCATAACAATTCCCTGGCTATTTCTTCCCACAATATTTACTTCCCTGGACCCCTGTCTAGCAGGGTGACTGACTTGATCCCCGGGATGAATTCCCTATCTCCCATCCAGTCATCAGCAGTGGCATTTGGCATGAAGGCGGCAATCTTCTTGATTGTATGTATAGGATGATGAGGTCTTTTTAATGCGGTGTTCAAGTCTCTTAGGTCGATGCATAATCTGAATTTCATCTGAATTTTTCTTATGAGCATTTACCATGGAAGACACCCAGTCAGTTGGTTCTGTGACTGGACAAATCACACCTTGCTGCACCATTTTGTCTAAATGGACCTTGACTTTGTCCTGCATAGCTATTAGAGCTCTCCTTGTCTGACCACTAGACTGACCTCTGGGTTTACTTTCTTGGAGTACACAAGTGGATGTTTGCCTAACTTGTCATTGAAAACATCAGCATACTCTGAAAAAATAGTGTCAGTAAAGCTGGAACTGGGACATGTGCTTACATGATGTACTTTTTTGGTAAAAGAAAGTAGTTTTATTCTCAAACTGTCTCTGAAACCTAATAATGACTGCACAGGTCTTTGGACTACATAGAATTGCAAGTTGTAACTGTTCCCAGCCGAATAGCATGAAAGCACTACTGAGCCTTTAGTTTGAATCTCTTCACCTCCATAAGCAACAATCTTTGCACAGTTGGCCAAATTAAGTTGCTCACCAACTCTCACTTTAACAAATGTTTCTGCTGACATGAAATTACACTTTGAACCAGTGTCCACTTTGAGCTCTGTGGGCTTACGATTGATCAGGACAGTACAAAATACTTTGTTTTTTACCAACAAATCTACTGCATTAACCTTTTCACTGACCACTGATACACCATCTACATAGAAAGTAGTGTTGCAGCTTTCTGTTTGATCAGCTTGCTTTCTTGAGTGACCTTTCTTAATAACTGAATGAGGTTTGCTTGATTTACAAAACTTTTGAAAGTGGTTCCATTTTTTATACCTGTGGCATTGCTGACCAAATGCTAAGCACTTCTCTCCTTTAGACTCATGATTGGCACCACAATTGCGACAGTTAACAATAAGACTTGACTTGAGTTTTGCTAATTCACCCGTATACTGTAGTGAGCATGTCCATTTTACCAAGCTAGTCTTGAAACTTGCTAGAAAGTTACAGGTCCTCCCAGGGGAGCCTGCAGAGGTTGCAGCTGCCATGTGCTTAGGCTTGCTTCTGCTTGCCACATGCTGCATGCTGTCTATGTTTGCTCTAGAGACTGTTGAAGCCATGCTCTTATAACTTGCAAGCATACTTACGTGCCTTTCTGTGAACTCATGGATTTTGTAAATCTCTATGGCTTTGCTCAAAATTAAATCACTGTCACAAAGCAAAATCTTTTTCACTGCAGCACTATTAACACCACACACAAGCCTCTCCTTTATTAATTCATCTTTCAAGTCAACAAATCTGCAAGTTTTAGCTTTATTTCTCAAGTCAGTGATATAAGCTGCAAAAGTTTCACCTGGCTTTTGGTCTCTTGTATAAAATAAGTGCCTTTCTAATCTAACATTTGTCTCAGGGTTGCACATTTCTCTAAATTTACATTTCACACACTCCGGGTACTCTTTTGTTTCAGCCGGTACAACAATATGGTAGTTTTCCCCCTCTCCTGCATATACTTCTGGTGCATACAAAAATGACTACTCATTTTCAAGTGTTTCTTATCCAGCTAAGTTAAGCAAATGAATGCCCTTTTATGTGCATCTTTGTCAGAAAAAGCTGCTTATTCCTGCTCAAATACTCTCCAATTTTCTGCAATATTATGATCAAATACAAGTGGACTGGGACTGCAAAATGCATCTACCATATCAACACACAGTAGTGAAGTTGCTTGGAATTATGTACAAGCACACACTCATATAAATATGCCAGAATTTTATGCCAGAACTTGTAATTATGCCCAATAGCACAAGATAATCCTTGAAATAACTGTACTTTGCCAAGTAAGTCTCTGTAGCACAAGAATACTTTAAAATTAATTAATTAATTTATTTATTTGCAATTTGATTTGATTACCGGGAAAGTCCACTGGGCCAAATTGACCCATTTTCAGTGGAGGCCCGGGGAGAAAAGCTCCAAGATGCATTATACAATTTAGATACAAATGATAGTTAATATTAAAGATTGTATGTAGAATGGTTACTCATAAATGCATTCAGTATCATGCATAGTTAACAAACTCATTAAGCTTGAAGATAGGGATCACACAGTTTCATTTGAGGAAAACAGATCTGGGTTAAGTGTGGAAACAGTTTACATACAAATCTTTTAAGAAAATGTAAATACACTTTACATACACACATCAACAGTAGAATGCTATTTACAATATTTACAAGGTTGGGATGTTTGAGGGTAGATGTAGGAGGTGAGAGCTTAGAGAGAAGCTATAGAAATTATTGAGACCTTAGATAGGCTCATAGGAAGATAACTATGAGAGTTGTAGAGCTTGGGAACCAGAGCGAGAACCCCCTTGGATTAGGTTGGGTGAAGGCAGGTACATTTTCATTTAGTGGACAGGTGTTTGGATAGTTGGGTTTTGACGTTTTCTGAGTTTGGTATGGTTCTTAGTGTGGAGGGAAGGGAATTCCATTTTTTGCCTAGCGAGAAAGATAGGAGAAGTTGGCCAGCAGGACGTTTAGGTTTATGGATAGTAATTAAGTTCTGATTTTCAGATCTGAGAGCTCTGTTGGGTGTATAAGGGGGAAGGATGTTAGTTAGAGAGGGGCATTTTGTTGGGTGAAATATGAGTCTATGTGCAGTAGTGAGTTGGAGATAGTCTAGATAGTTTGGGAGTTCAAGCCAATTCAGGGATTGTAGGGTTAGGCAGTGATGGGTGCATCACTGTACTTTATGAAATACTCCTTATCAGTGTAAGAAATACTTTGAAATGACTGTACTTTGTGAATAAACTGTACACAGCAGAAAAAGATTAGGGTAAGAAGTACTTTGAAATGAAGCACTTTGCAAATAAACTGAATACAGCACAAAACTCTTTCAAAATAGCTGTACTTTGCGAAATAACTCTGTACAGTGTAAGAAACATTTTGAAATGGTGGCACTCTGCAAATAAATGTACACAGCACAAGAAACTTTTCGACATGGCTGTACTTTGGCTGCACTTTGCAATATAACTCTACTTTGCACACAATAAACTCTTTAAAATAATTACACATTAATAAAGCACACACTCTGCAAACAATTTGCATACTCTGAGATACTTTGAACAACTCTAGTTATGGTTTGAATGGCTTTGGCCAACGGGAAATAGTAGTTTGTGCCCAAACACAGTCTTTTACTAAAATACATGCAGCTGGCTTGCTCTTTAAGCTAAATTTTCCCTTTTTATTGAGCAACAAGGACCTCCAAAGCTGAAATACAAACAAACACCAATCACAACCAAAGTGTCACATAGCTCACAACAGCAGTATGCCACCCAGCAACAGCCCCTAAGGCAAGACAACATACCTAACACTCTAGACATAGGTCCCACTCACCAGGCTGAACAAGGAGAAAATTACAGTCAGCTGTCTGTCAGGTGCCAGGATCTGCCACATAACGCATGCACTCAAGTCACTCCACAACAAGTACAAATATGACTCTGTCATTGTCCATGTTGGAGTGAATGACTTGAGAAATACCTCCCTGGACTACATGAAAAGAGACGTGGAAGAGCTCTTGGATCATGTGGCCCAGGCAGGTATGACCATATCCCTGAGTAGCATCCTGCCTTCGCCTAGAATGATACCACAAAATAAGGACAAAATGATTGACTTCAGCAATTGGCTAAGCTTCTGGTGTCATTCAAAGGGGATCCAGTATCTGTCTGCCTGGGATGACATGATTGACAGACCACGATGCTTTGCCAGAGATGGTCTGCACCTATCACCCCTGGGATTCAGATTACTGGCTAAGGCTCTTGCTACCCCTATAGTGCCTTTTTTAGGCAAAGTTCAAAGCACAAAACCACCACCGTAACAGGTACAAGCATGCAAATTCTGATGGTAATGCTACTCAATGCTATACGTCTAAACCTCAAAATGCACTCTCTCGAGGCACTCCTAAAAATGGAGAACATTGATATCTGTGCAGTAACTGTGACTTGGTTCAAGCCTCCAGAGAGCACCCCTGCAATACCAGGCTTAAACTCTTACCACACTTTTCAGCCACCAAACCAGGACCGAAACACTAAACGTGGAGGAGTGTCCATATTCACCAAGGATATTCACACCACCAGGCTAGTTGCCCAACACAATGCATCTCAAATTCTCCAGGTGCAACTAACACTAGGTAAGACTGCAATCCAAATTGTAGCTTGCTACAGATCTCCCACCATGCCCCAAGATTCTCATTACACCTTTCTAAACATACTGGAAAATATTAAGATACAACCAAACACCCTAATACTGGGTGATTTCAACTACCCTGCCATTAACTGGAAAAACTACTCATGTACCAACACCTTTGTCCAATGGTTCTTGGAATTCATAAATTCCAATGCCCTGGATCAACTAATCCATAGTCCCAACAGGGGCTCCAGTATCCTAGACCTGGTCATTACCAAGATGGGAAATCGATGCTCTACACCTATGGTCACCCCCTTGTTGGTCAGGTCTGACTATAAGCTAATCACCCTTAACATCCACATCCCACCCCCACCCTGTAGTAAGGAAACCTCCATAAAAATCTTCTCCAAAGCCAACTTCATGCTACTCAAGTCAGAAGTGACAAACTTCATGACACCTATGCAGATGGGAACTGAAAGTTTGTCTGCTGAATCCTACACTAAGGCACTGTATGAGCACATCCACTCATGCATGAATCATGCCATCCCAAATAGAACCAAGATGCTCTCCTCCAAAAAAAGGAAGCCAATCTGGTGGTCCCCTGCCATAAACAAACTTTACAACAAAAGGAAGAAACTGTTGCAGAAAAGAGGAAAATCCCAGGATACAAAAACACCCTTAACAGCCTCAGTAAGAAGCTGAGATCCCTCATAAAATCCTCCAAAGCTAGTTACGAAAATAAAATTGCCAAAGATTCCAAAGACAACCACAAGGCATTCTATAACTATGTCAAGAATCTAAATGGTAATGCTCAGATCTGCTCTGAGCTACAATAGAATGACATTAAATATACTGATCCCAAGGATATTGCCAATATCCTGGCAGATAAATTCAGTGCCAACTTCACCCCCCTCTCACCCCCTAAATGGCCCATCTCAATACCGGAAGACTGCCAAATTCCGGTAATAACAGCCACACAGGTAAAAAACACACTATCCAAAGCTAAGAATACAGCATCCATGAGACCAGATGACATCCTGGGCTGTGTATTACATGAACTACAAAATGAACTGGCACCTCACCTAAGTGTCATGTTTAATCATAGCCTCACCTCAGGCTTCATGCCCACTGAGTGGCACATAGCTACACTTATCTCACTCCACAAGGGGGGATCCACCTTGGATCCCGGGAACTACCGCTCCATCATTTTGGCGAGCCTGATCAGTCTCTAGAGCTGTGGATGAGGGTAAGGCGGTCCACACAGCCTATCTGGACCTTGCCAAGGCCTTTGACACCATTCCCTACTCTGGAATCATAGTTAGACTTACTAAGCTGGGCATTAATCCCTACGTCATTCGATGGGTTGCCAACTGGCTTACTGAAAGAACCCACATTGTAAAAGTAGCCGACTCCAAATCCAGCTCCAGACAAGTGAAAAGTGGAGTAGGGTTCAGTCCTGGGACCACTCTTTTTTGGCATCTACTTTTCTGAAGTACAGGCCAACACTAAGAGACTCTGGCTAACAAAGTTTGGAGATGATTGCAAACTGAGAGCCATTATTGAATCTCCAAATGATGTGGATACTCTACAAAAGGACTTTACAGATGCTTGATGCCAGAGCCATGGGTTCAAGCTGAATGCCAAGAAATGCATAGTTATCCATTTTGGGAAAAAACATGTACCTGTGAATTGCCACATAGGTGGCAGTACACTAAACACCGAAAGTGTGATAAGAGACTTAGGGGCACAGGTGGACACTTGTCTTATCTTCGATAACCACTTCACCACAACAGTCAGGAAATCCTTCTGTGTGGTACACCTCATCACTAAGGGCTTTTCATCCAGAAAAAAGGAGGTCATTGTCCCACTGTACTCATCCCTTATTAGACCCATTATAGAATACAACACCCCGTTTGGTATGTACCTCTCAAGACATCTGAAACAACTGGAAAGGACACAGAAATACCTCACTAAAAGAATCACAAGCCTAAAGCAGATGCACTACGCTGACTGCCTTAAAGAATTCTAGCTATACTCTGTTGCATATCGTCCACTCAGATGCAATCTCTGCTTAACATACAAGGCCATGTCAAACCCAGAGCTGTTGGATATGCTACACTTAAATAAATCCCAATCCCTCCATGCTCCAGGGATCTAAACCTTGTCATCACAATAAACAAAACATGCTAGAGGGATAGGTTCCTGACCCAGAGACTCCCCAGACTCTGGAATAGACTGCCCATACATGTCAAACAGAGTACCTCTTTGGCCCTCTTCAAAAGGAACCTTGACTATTGGATGGGAGACAAGAAATTCACCCTGGGGATCATTACAGTCACCCTGCTAGACAGGGGTCCAGGGAAGTAAATGTTGTGGAAAGAAGTAGCCAGGGAATTGTTATGGCTAGGCTTGTATAGGCCCTAGGGCCGATAGCCTAGTACTAGCCTATGAACCTATGAACCATTATGCCCCTTTAACCTCTTAGCCTTCTCATTATAATTTTCTTGTGCTCGTTTTACTTTAAACATGCTTGTTATGCAAACCAAAGGTAATTCTGAGCCCCATATGAATATCTCTGCTAGTTTTATCAAATATTGTGATTTTTAACATTTAATTTAATTAATAATGTGTTTTGCGCCTTTTGTTTGATTATTAATACATTTTGTGCTACTCTTAATGCGTTTTTTGCCTTACAAATGCTCAGTTTCATTTTCTTTTCCATATAAATCATTTGTGCAAGTGTTGGTTACCTTAAGCACATTTCTGTCCCTTTTCATTTGTCTGAGCACCGTTTCACTCATCCAGCTCAATCTATCTTCACCTTCAACTCTGTACCTCATGGGTTGAAGAAGTTGCTCTTTTATTCCCGGTTCTTGACACCCTGTCCCTCGTCCGGTCAGGATAAGACAGACAAGGGGTTGTAGATTCATTTCAAACAGCTTTATTACACACAAAAACACATCAGGAATGAGGCTTAGTAACTTAAACTTAAATAAAGTTATAAACAGACTGACTACTACACTCATACATGTTAACACTCTGGCTGTTCTCTCAAAATAGCACTGCTGCTTGCATGTGCTAACTATTTATATGCACGTGCTTACATCTGGAAAAGCTTCTTAAAGTTGTATACATATGCTCTCTTCTACTCCTGCCAACAGCTGTACACACTGACATTGATGTAGTGCACTGTTACTGTAACTATAAACCAATAAAACTAATTATCACTTTTATGTATGAATAACAATGAATAACAATATACACAGAACTAGGCATCACTAACAGCTCAACTATAATTTCAACATGCCAGACTATTCATAACCATTTGTAAATATTAGTAACACCTGAAGTACAGCTATGCACCATTAACAAGTCAACTATAATTTGTACATATGTCACACTTTTCATAACATTTTTAAAACACTATTGAAGATATGTGTATGATCTATAAGAATAGCGCAGTAACTCTCACACAGACATTGAAAGTGAACTATGCCTCATTCACTGCTCTACTATAATTTTTACATATGTCATACTTTTCATAACTTAATTTATAGACATTGCATTCACCTGCCCAGAGGTCACAACCAAATTAAACCATAGTTCCATAGATGTATCTGGCCTACACTAAAGTAAATATAACATCAAACTGAAAAATAAACCCCTGTGGAAGAACTCAAATATAAACAGGCTCTATAATAAAAGGTAAAATGCATGTAAAAGTAAATATAACATTCAAAATACAGAAAAAGCTCTTTCAAAAGTTAAAAATAGAGTTACATAACCTGATCAAATCAGGAAAGCCAGGTTTGAAGTAAAAAGTGCTATCCAGGCAAGGGACAGCAACAAAGTCTTCTTTAACCATGTTAGAAACCTTAGAAACAATGCCCAGCACTGTGCAGAGTTAATAGCAGTGCAATGAAAATTAAATATTGATGACTAGATGAGAACCCATAAATTGTCTTTTTCAACATAAATCTAAAATGTTGGAGGGGTGGATATGTGTCACGGAGAATACCACTTCTTTGGGAGTGTCTTCATCCCCACATAAAGCAAAGTACATCTCTTACACTGAGGAATGGATAGTGGCAACATGCAAAAAATAATAATAGCCGTGACAGCTGAGCACTATACTCACACAAAGTAAAGCAGTCTATATAAACACAAATACGTACATGACTCTCAACTGTAATTATGATTAAAATATGTACAGTGATGGAAAAATAACAGTAACAACAGACAGATGACATTGACAGTCATACAACATGCTTATGTTACAAAAAAGACGCATCTAGTCAGAAATGTATAGTACTCCAAAAAAGACAGTCAAATGAGTAAATTACATATATAGTCCCTTCCAATCCAGCAAGAAGTCACACCTCTCTAATATACCAACTAACCACTAATGGGAAGACAAAGGGCCAGAACAGAAATGCACAGCACTTCTCAACGTTGTTGCTCAAGACATCTGGAAAAGCCAAAATTAATGTATGGTCAGAAGGACAAAATCAGGGACAGACTTTAAATATTGCTTATATAAATTTAGAAAGTTGCTGGAATAAAAGATTTTGCATTACTGTGAATTTTTTGAAGCATATGAAATCTTAAATCTCAGTTGTGTTCCACTTTTTCTTCACTGCAATTGCCAACAGGAAAAAAAAAAAAAAAAAAAAAAAAATATATATATATATATATATATATATATACACACACATATAAAATGTGCAATGTTGATGGTTCACTGTGACAAAAAAAAAACAATGTTCATAAATTTTCCACAATAACACAGCATGTTCTGAAGCAAAAGAAAAAGCTAATGCCCTAGTTGACAAATGTAGTTTGACTTTACTCTGACTAAAGTAATAGCTAGTCCTCAGATTCTACATTACGAGCCACCACCACTTTAATTATTATGGAACAAGTTTCCTCATCCCTCACAAATTATGAGAACACCTCTTCTATGGGCCCTGATAACACACCAGGCTGCTTGATTATCAGTGTCAAATGCAGCCTGTCAGAACCCCAACTTAAACTCTTTAATTTAAGCATCTCAACTGGTAACATTCCTCAAACCAGGAAAACAGACACTGTAATGCTGTTTCCCAAGGGTGACCCATCAATGGATCCTGATACATATAGACACATTGCTGTCACTAGGCTCACATGTAAAGCTATGGAGTGCATTATCTCATAGGTTCATAGGGTCATAGGTGTTTACTAGGCTAATTTACACAAGGGCCTTTTTAAGCCTAGCCATGCATCCCAAATCTCTGACAAGTTCTGATACCCTTGATAAGTGCAAGCATGGGCCTGGGAGATAAAACATTTACAAGCTAGGGTCTGGGAGATGAACCATTTACAGGTTGCCTGTGTCCATTACAGACATAGGTGCCAAACCAGGAATGAATTTCCAGTTTTCCATCCAATTGTCCATGTTGCATTTGAATTGGGTTAGGAGGAAACTCTGCTTCACATGGTTGGGGAGCCAGCCTGTTCCATAGATGGGGAAGTCTCTGGGATATATACCTTTCTCTCCAGCAGGTCCTATTTATATCACAGACAAGGTTTAAGTCTTTAGAATGGGCAGTTTTGGTGCTATTTGTTTTGTGGATATGCAGGAGGTCCATCAAAGTAAGGTCTGGCAATGTCCTGTATGTCAGGCATAGATCTACCCTCAAAACAGGGATAGGGCTTGAGGCGGTCTGCAAAGGCATTTTACTTATGCCCTGTATTCTTTTAGTGAGGAACTTCTGTGGATGCACCAGTTATTGGATATGCCTGGTTAAATACATACCAAAGGGGGCATTATTATCAATGATAGCGCTGATGAATGCCAAATTCATTGGAACAATGACTTCTTTGAACTTAGATGCCATACCTTTGTTTATAAGTTGCGCAACATAAAATGATTTCCTCACTACTATAGACACATGATGGTCAAAGGTTTGATTACTATGTCTGTCCCTAAATCCCTGACTACTGGGTCAACTCTATGAAGTGTGTGGTCAATATAATAGTTACCAGGGATGGATGAATCAGAACTTATTAATCTGGTCAGTAAAAATTTCTTAACCCTGGACTTTCATCAGTTTGTCGTTGTCAAAGGAAGGTCCTGCCTCTTTAACCTCATTAATTTCTTTGAAAATTAACAAAAAGTTTTCACACGTCTTATAGTTTCCAAAGGCATCTCTGCTACATCCTAACAAGTTGTAATTCCCCTTTACTTATATCTCATCAGACCCATTATTGAATATAATCTACACATACCGTTCATCTTGATAGAGTGCAGAAATTAATAACAAAGTAGATGTAAAGGATCAATGACCTCACAAATCTTAGTTATCAAGAAAGACCATCATCCCACAAGACTGATACAGGGTATGCGCAGTTATGCTAGGACTAAAAACAACAAAAACATGAATGTGTGTCCACAGTGGTTATTTCAGTGAAGGTCCCTTTTAGTGGGCATGGGACACAAACGTGTCAGCTAAAGAAGAGAGGGCCCAAAGGTCAACAGACAGCAGGGACAAAAAACATGGTTAACAGACAGCAAGAGCAAGGAAAGAAGTAACTAAAATAAGGCAAAAATAAAAGAAAAAAATATAACAGAAATGCAGCAACCTACCATTGGCATCCCAATCTTTATACACTGCTGATGTGCAAAAACTAAAAGTTAACCCTTGCGAATGATGATAGAAATAATAGGAGAGTAGCACATACCCTACATCAGAGACAGTAGACCATGCAGAAATTTACCAGCCACACTATTTATTGAAAAATGCTGTAATAATTGATTAAATGAGGCTCAAATCTAGCAGCAATTCACAATTCTGCCACAATGTTGATTGGTTACAGCAAAACCGATGGGGAGAATGATATGGTTTCAGAAATGTTAATTGTTTTATTTCAATATATTCGATTCATGTATTTATTCTTTTTCATTTTTGTGTATATTTTTACTACCATATATATTGTAACCATTTGAAATGTTGCAAGCTGTTAAAGCAAGTCCTGAAACACAGAGACTGAATGGTTGAAAAAATGGACTTACATTTAAGTTATAAATGGCTATTTCTTACAATATTCCCTTTTCCCTGAGGTATGGTGATCTCTGAGTTGGTGTGTGTAAGTTCAAGGTAAGTTTAAAGGAGAGGAACGATGCACAATATTTAATCTTCTCCTGTAGTTTTGGTTTTATTTTATTTATTTTTTTGGCTTATCAGTACTCAACATTTTGAGTGCCAACATTTCAGTAAGGAGCCTGTATAAACATTGTTTGTTAATGTGCTGTGTGTCATTTTAAATAAGGTTCTCTACTCTTTTTAATAAGTTCCACTGGGTCTCTTACATCCTCCTGTGCTATCACCAAATGGGACCTTGGTTTAGTATCTCATCCAAAGGACATCACACCTAGAAGTGCAGGGTTCCCTAATGCTACACTGCAGTGCAAATAACAAAAAATAAATCCAGTCTCCTGCAATTGGTAGACAAGCCATAGCCTTCTCACCTTCTGGCAGCAAAGGAAAATGTGCTATCTATTGAGCGAGTGACACTGGGCATATTCTGCACTGTATTTGGTGACAATAGGGACCGCCTTATCAATACAATCATTTAAATGGGACTGGAAATTAGAGGCATTACTGTCAACTTTAGCAATGGGGTCTTTTGGAGAAGGATTACAGCAGTATAAATTTAGCTCATGAAGTAACTGAAGACGATTTGCTTTTGAGGAGTCCCTAAACACAGCCAAACTGATAGGGGAGGTACCACCATTTGTAAAGTAAACTGTTTGTAAACATTATCTTATTTAACAAGAGATGATGCATGTGGAGGTGTGCAAGAAGGAGTCATATTTGTTAGGGCAAGATCAAGGATATTTTCAGCTCTTAGTAAAATGGTTAACTATATTTACAAAGGAATTAGCATGTATAATATCAAGGAATCATTGGGAATGCTTCCATAGGAATTGTGAGATATTGGACTTAGTATATATATATATATATATATATATATATATATATATATATATATATATATATATATAATTAGCAGGGGATATGTGTATACATAGTTTATTTATTTGTTTATTTAAAAATATTAAAATCACACATGAAAAATGACATAGGTACACATTAATTAAAAAATAAAAAATGTTTCATTATTTTCATGTAGTACACGTATATAGGTTTATACTAGGCTATCTGCCCTAGGGCATTTATAAGCCTAGCCAGAGTGTGTTTGGCTTTCGCCACCCATTTTAAATTAATTTTGCTATGCCCTTTTTCGAGGTTAGTATACTGTGCCTCTGTCTAACAGTGACACAGAAGTGATGCCTGGGGTAAACCTACGATCTCTCATCCACTTATCAAGATTCCTTTTGAAGAGAGTCAGTGAGGGACTCTGCCTAACCTGGACTGGGATTTTATTCCAGAGTGAAGGGAGCCTCTGGGTTATGAATCTGTCCCTCCAGCATGTCCTATTTATTTCAGTGCTGAGGTTCAAGTCTCTCGAGCACGTAGCTTGATGGGATTTGGATTTTCTGAGGTGCAGCATGTCCATTAATTCCGGATTGGACATGGCTTTATATGTCAGGCACAGATCGCCTCTGAGCAGGTGGTATGCCACTGAGTAGAGCTGGAGTTTCTTTAACCAGGCTGCATATGGCATCTGTTTGAGCCCTTTGATCCTCTTGGTGAGGTACTTTTGGGGTCTTTCCAGTTGCTGCAGATGTCTGGTAAGGTACATCCCAAAAGGGGCATTGTACTCAATTATGGGCCTGATGAGGGATGAGTAAAGAGGCACGATGACCTCCCCTGATCTAGATGTGAATCCCTTCATGATTAGATGGGCTATATAAAATGTTTTTCTAACCACTTTGGCCATGTGGTTGTCAAATGAGAGATTGCTATCAACTTGGGTCCCCAGGTCCCTACTTACTTCTTCCGTACTTAATGAATTACCACCTATGTGGTAATTTGTGGGCACTTTGTTTTTGCCAAAGGGGATGACTATACACTTTTTGGCATTTAGCTTGAGGCCATGGCTCTGGCACCAGTTGTCTGTTTCTATGAGGCACTTTTGAAGGATGCTTGTGTCGGCTGGAGAGTTGATTATGTTGCCCAGTTTGCAGTCATCTGCGAACTTGGTCAGCCACAGTCCTTCCATGTTGGCCTGTACATCCGAGAAATATATACCGAACAAGAGAGGTCCCAGGACTGAGCCTTGTGGGATGCCACTTATAACTGGTTTGGAGTCTGACATCGCTCCATCAATTCTAACCATGTGGGTTCTGTCCTTGAGCCAGTTTGCAACCCATCTAGTGACATAGGGGTTTATATTTAAGCTGGTGAGCTTATCTATAATGCCCGAGTGGGGTATTGTATCGAAGGCTTTTGCGAGCTCCAGGTAGGCTGTGTGGACCACCTTCCCCTAGTCAATGGCCTTGGTGACTGTTTCAAAGAAATCGACCAGGTTTAAGAGGCAGGATCTGCCCTTAACAAAGCTGAACTGGGTAGGATCCAGTGTCTGTAGGTCCCCAATATCTTTAGTTATGAGGTCCATGATGATCCTTTCCATAGCTTTGCAGACCAAGCTAGTCAGGCTTATGGGGCGATAGTTTCCAGGATCCATTGAGGCACCACCTTTGTGGAGAGGGACCACTGTTGCTGCACGCCACTCTTCGGTACATATCCTGTAGTAAGGCTGAGATTGAACAGTAGTTTTATGTTTGGGTTTAGCTCTTCTTGGAGTTCATGTAGGATACAGCCCGGGACACCGTCTGGTCCCATTGATGCTGTGCTTTTGCTTTGGGGAGGGCGGCTCTTACCTCAGCATCTGAGATGTCAGGGGCAGCACACTGCTGGGATAGATATTTGCCATTTTGGTGGGGGTTTGCGCTGAACCTGTCAGCTAGGATGTTGGCAATGTCTGTGGGTTCGGTGTATTTTTTGTCATTTTGGACTAATTCTGAGCATATCTGGGAATTCCCACCCAGGTTGCTAACATAACTAAAGAAAGCCTTGTGATTATCCTTAGTGTCCTGTGCAATTTTTCTCTCAAAGCTGGCCTTAGACGATTTTATGAGTGGCTGTAGTTTAATACAAATACTGATCAGAGATGCCTTCCCTTTTGGGATTTTGCTCTATCATGTAGTAGCTTCCTCCTTCTATTGTATAGTTTGTTTATAGCTGGGGTCCACCAGACAGGACGTCTGCCTTTGGAGGATTGTGTCTTGGTTTTATTTGGGATTGCATGATCCATGCATTCCTGAAGGTGTTCATAGAATGCGTTTATAAAGGATTCTCCTGTCTGGGCCGTATTTTCCACAGGCCCGAGGGCTTTGAAGGATTCC
The DNA here is from genome assembly GCF_019279795.1 of Protopterus annectens. Lineage (NCBI taxonomy): Eukaryota > Metazoa > Chordata > Ceratodontiformes > Protopteridae > Protopterus > Protopterus annectens. Next base: position 50,040,083 of record NC_056739.1, read on the forward strand.
ACCTCGGTTTTGAGGAGTGTGAAATTTGCTTTAGAGAAGTTTTTCACTGTGGTTTTCTGGGCAGGGGGTGGGGTCGGGATGTGAATATCCAGTGAGATTAGTTTATGGTCTGATCTTACCAGTGAGGGTTACACTTCTGGTCTGGAGCATAGAGTCCCCATGTTGGTGATGATCAGATCCAGTATGTTTTCCCCTCCTGTGGGAGTGGTAACAAGTTGTTCCATAGCATTTGAGTTTATAAATTCCAGGAACCCTTGGGCTAGGCTGTTGGATCTAGAGTAATGCTCCCAGTCTATGTTTGGGTAGTTGAAGTCGCCCAATATAATGGTGTTTGGAGAGACCTTCATATTTTCCAGTGTTCTCAGGAAGGCTGAGTGGGGTTCCTGGGTTTGGGAGGGTGGTCTGTAGCAGGCTATAAACTGGAAGGCAGTTTTACCCACTGTTAGTTTCACATGGATAGTCTCTGATGCTTTGTGCTGTGCCACCAACCTGGAGGTGTGGGTATCTTTGACGAATATTGATACTCCCCCTCCTTTTGTGGTTCGGTCCAAGTTTTGGGGCCGAAAAGCATGGTATGAGGTATAACCTGGTAGTGCTGGGGTGCTTTCGGGAGCCTTTAACCAGGTTTCTGTTACTGCACAGATATCGATGTTCTCCATGCTAAGGAGAGTTTCAAGTGCGTGCATCTTGAGGTTTAGACTTCTGGCGTTGAGTAGCATTACTCTTAGTTTCTTATCCCTTGTGATACCTATGGAGGTGGGTTTGTCTTTTGAGCCTTGCCTAAAAAAGGCACTATGGGGGTAGCAAGAGCCTTTGCCAATATCCGAAAGCCCAGGGGTGACATGTGCAAGCCGTCCCTAGGGAAGCATTGTGGCTTGTCGAGCATGTCATCCCAGACTGACAGGCATTAGATCCCCTTTGAATGACACCAATACTTAAGCCAATTGTTGAAATTGATCATCTTGTCTTCATATTGTGGCATCATTCTTGGTGAGGGTAAGATGCTACTCAAGGTCAGGGTCATACCGGCCTGGGCTACATGCTCAGAGAGCTCCTCTATGTCTCTTTTCATGTAGTCCAGGGAGGTATGTATCAGGTCATTCACACCAGCATGGACAATGACTGAGTCATATTTGTACTTGCCTTGGAGTGACCTGAGTGCTTGTGTTATGTGGCAGATCCTAGCGCCCTTCAGGCAGCTCACCGTGACCTTCTCCTTGTTCAGCCTGGTGAGCGGGACGTCAGTGTGCCTGACGATAGAGTCACCTATTACAAGTGTATCACGTGTGTTATTTAGCCTTAAGGGCTGTGACTGTTCGGTACACTGGCTTTGTGAGCTATGTGTTGCACGTGTTTTGTTTTGGGGTAGCAGTTGCTTGGGTGTCTGCTTTGGAGGTCTCTGCTACTTAGGCAGATTTTTATTTAGAGCCTCCGAGTATGTTTTTATGTGTTTATGTGTTTGGTTTGCTGTCACGGTAGATCTATGCGAGACTGGAATTGTAGTGAGTGTGGTTTCCTTCTCCTCCTGACTGGTTACGCCAGTACTGAGTTGAGAGAGCTTAGCCTCCATTTTGGCTATATGGTTGCATCTCTCACATGTGTTGGAATTTGTTGGAAGGAGGAGAAGGTTTTCTGTGTACATGAGGCAGTTGTAACATTGCCTCAAGATTCCCAGATTCACCAGCTGGACCGGAGAGGAGATTAACAACTGACCTATGGACATGCTAGAATAGTATTGGGAATTCCTTTATAATTGAAAAAAAGGGCCAATGGGGAACAAGGTACTCAAGGGGAGTTTGTGAGGGTGTAATGCTTTTAATTTTTTAGTGCTGACTTATATAATTGCTTTAGTGAGCAAGTGCCAGGTAACTTAAATGCAATGCGTTACAGGTAACATAAATGCAAAAATGACAAACAGTAACTTTCTTTCAAGTGAAACAAGGAAATAAGTACAGTAAGCAATGCAGATATCACTAGGGATCCACGGAAGCGCTGAAAAGCCGTGTTTTAGGTGGAATTAGCGTTTCAGGGAAATAACAAGCAAACAAACAACAAGCATACAAACAAAGCTAGATTCAGCAGGCCTGGATCTAGTCTGTGCTACAGCAAACAAGGTGTACCAATTTCACTAAGAAACAGTTCAAATATGCAGGCACTATAAGCCTTTAACCAGAAATTCCCAGCTCAGAAGAGTGCAGACCACAAACCTTCTTAATGTAAAATAACTGGCCTGAAGCCCAAGTGCTTAAACCAGAACTAATACACTTTTAGAATAACAGACATTGACTCCTCAATCAGCAGTTCGCAACTTAGAAAGATGTAAGCTACCTGTCCTGCCACCACAGTACAGACCACAAACCTTCCTAATGTAAAACAACTGGTCTGAAGCCCAAGTGCTTAAACCAGAATTAATACACTTTTAGAATAACAGACACTGAGCCCTCAATCAGCAGTTCCAAACTTAGAAGGATGTAAGCTACCTGTTCTGCCACTACAGTGCAGACCACAAACCTTCTTAATGTAAAACAACTGGTCTGAAGCCCAAGTGCTTAAACTAAAAGGCTTAGAATGAGTTACACCAAGCAGTAATAAATACAACTGAGTACTTTTAAGATGATGCAAAAGCAAAATAAAGTAGGAAGAAACACAAAAACAGTAAAAGCAGATATTTTTTTTTTTTTTTTGTTAGTGAAAAGAGAGAAAGGAGTAGCAGAAACTAAGCTGATTGGCCTTTTCAAATGTTCTCCCTGTACTGGGTAGAATGAGGTAATGACACCAGACTGGGAGGATGGTCCCAGATCAAATTTACACTAGGGGAGGGCAACTGCAAAGCCACCAACTATAAAAGCACTATACCAACACGGAGGGAGGGTGGGAAACAAACTGCAGAAATGTTTCTCACAGCTGAAAAGCAGCAGTGAGCCTTTAAATGAAAGTTTTAAACTGCTAAAGGAGCCTCGAGAAAAAAGAGTGTAACTGCAATAAGTTGTCAGAAACAAACAACCCAAAAGATGCTTAATAAAAGTGGACAATTTCCAGTTAATACCTCACACACAGTGAAACTAGCTAGAAAAATACACAGTACACAAATTGCTATAAATAATATATATATTTATCATCATATTTTAATATATTTTGAAAACGCAAAGACACTGGAATACAGACATGATGTAGACCTTTTATAGGACCAAAATGGATGTTTCCAGTTACTAGAGCTGTAGAGCAGGTATGAACCCTTTGTCAGGAGTTAAGTTACTGATGTTGTGTATAGTGCTTAAATATCCATTTTCATCTAGAAAGGAAAGTACATAATTTATTCCCAATTAGCTAAAAAAAGATACTTGAAAAATGCTACTGTGGAAAATCTGCATGTGACTACACCTTAGAGCCAGACATTGTGTGTGTGTGTGTGTGTGTGTGTGTGTGTGTGTGTGTGTGTGTGTGTGTGTGTGTGTGTGTCTCTCTGAGACTGTAGATGACCAGCCAGGTCATACCGTGCTATACAAAAAAAAAAAATCAAAACTTGGCATGTTACATTAGAATCAGTGTTTATTTACCATAGACAATAACACTCAGAGAGACTGCTCTGTCACTTAATTAAACAATAAAGCTGAAAACAAGAAATACGTGGGAAAATGTTTGGGTTGGGGTTGGTATAATGATTAAGGTATTTAACTCACAGACAGAAAGTACAGGGCTTGATTCTCACCTTTGGAAGGAAATTGGATAGGCTTAAATGGACCCAAGGACAGCTAGCTTAGTACTTACCTGTGAGTCTATGTGGGTGGTGCAGGGGGACTAAACAAAAAAAAAAACAATATTTACATTTTGCATTTTGGTTATGCTTGGAGCATGAGCAATTATATGTTGATATTGTTGTTTTGTTTGTATATATATATATATATATATATATATATATATATATATATGTTATATTAACTAAGAAACTTTATATGGTACTAAAGGCAGAAACAAGAACCAAATAGGTATGGAGCACTTTCTTTCTTTCTTTCTACCATTAAAAGAACAAAAGCACTCAACACCTCTTTGGTCCTTATTTCTGGCTTTACTACCCTATAAAGTTCTTAGTTAATTAGTGATATGAATATATATGTATGTGTGTGTATATATATATATATATATATATATATATATATATATATATATATGTGTATATATCCAGATATAAATATAGATATATACTTTTTTCTACTTTAGTTCATTTTGACCTTCTGTCTTGTGAAGTACTGAACTAGAAAACTGGGTTAAATAATATGAGAGTATGAGATGTGAGTACTGTAGGCTCTAGAAAAACAGCTAGCATACTCCGGACAAGTTAAATAGTAGTCGTAGTATTAACACGTGTATTTTATCCCAGTGAAATTATCAATATATTATATCTCATATACCAGCTGATAAAATGAGTTCTCACTTTACTCTAATGTCCCTGATCCTGTCAGTGTTACCTTAGAGAGGCTACTATAGGTACAGCATTTTGGAAGCATATTTGGCTAAGACTTTACCACAAAGATCTCACCCTATTAGCAGAAGAAATCTAAGCAAAGCATAAAATAAAGGGGGCAAATGCCCCAAAATAGGGGCAGATTCTAAATATTCTTCTTAGAAATTTATGGAGATAGTGAGGTTTGGTAGGAAGTGATATAAGCAAGACTAGTTAGTAGAACTATGTTAGGTAACTAGGTAAGTATGCTAGGTAACTAGGTAACTATGCTAGGTAAGTAGAGGAGATGCATACTGCTGGAAGAGCTGAGAGGTTATTTATTTAGTATTTTGTGTTAATTTCTGCATCTTTAATCATCTCCATTGTGAACTGAGATTTATCATTGAAAATGCTGTGTTGCATTTTTTTATGTTTATAGTTGTGGTTCTGGTTTAAATGCTGTCATCCTCATTATTTTCAATGGTTTATCATGCGCTGAACCTGAAAGTGATCTATCTGAATATCTGAAACAGTAATCTACTCCAGAAAACAAATGGAAATAACTTAATAAGTAAAACTGGATCTCCTGTGATGTAAAACAAAAGGACTCCTACTGGCAAATTCAAATAGAGAGATGATAAAATCAACAAGTAAAGGAGAGCAGTATTGCTGGAATTGAATTCATCCTCAGGTCTTGGTGAGTATTTTCTTGAGGTTGACTCTGTTTATACAAAATCTCAATAAGATGGCACTGATATAGAGACTGTATTTTATATAGTCTATATCATGGACAGAGGTAGATTAAAAATAAAAAGAGACAACTGGGTGCACAAGTCCCAGGATAAAAACAGTGCCCAATACTGGTAGGTGCAATGGTGCCAGGACTGGATAAAATGACAGTGTGGAATCCTCAAGACTCAGAAACATTGCTACAATGGGGTTAGGCCCCGGCTGAGAAGGTGGATGCCCCCCCCTCACACATTGTAGAAGGAAGTAGCAGTCCACAAAAATGCAAAAATGATAGGCCAAATAAAAGAACCATAAAAATGATAGAGTGGACTATTGAGGATATAAAGAAATTATGTTTTGTTACTGTTATGCAATAAGCCCAGAGTTTCTGGATAGAAGACATTCAAAAAGATTAAGATAAATTAGAGGAAAGAAAAAGTCTTGCACAGGAAAAACTGTCAAAAGCTTCTAATGCAAATTTGTGTTCTTTAGTACAACAGATTTATGATAAACATTATATAGACCAAGAAATCTTGGGCCATTTGGAAGAAGAAGTGACTGAGGAAGTGCAAAAATATAAAGAAAAAAACTAGAGATTTTTAAAAGGTGTAAAAAGGAAGCATGGATAAGGGAAAAAAGACAGAGAGAGATCTGATATGGTGTAATATTTCTTCAAATGAAAAAGCCAAACTAATCAATGCAAAAAGCAGCTCTAAAAATATTTGGCAGGAAATACAGGCAAAGTCACCCAGATATGGAAAATGTCAGAATACAAAAAATACAACCAGAAAGGGGGAATGTAGAAAAGAAGATTAGTAATGTAGAAGTTAAACAAATAGAAGCAGAAAGTAAGGAACACCTATGATATCAGAGCATGATGGAAAGAGTCCCCAAAGTAAGGAAAAAAAGGTGGAGCCTTAGATATCTGAAGAAGATTTGTGGACAAGGGAAAGAAAAAGAGATTTTAATATGGTGCAATATTTATGCAAAGGAGAAAGCAAAGCTAATCAATACAATAAAGCAGCATTAAAGATATTTGAAGAGAAATACAAGCAAATGCATCCTGATATGGAAATTTTTACAACAAAAAATAAGAAAACAAAGGGGAAAGTAGAAAAGAAGATTACTAACGGAGAAGGTTAAGAAATACAAGCTGAAGTTTTAGATTACCTGTAATGTGAAGAAAATCCATTTATGGTAACATCACAGCATGATGGAAAAATAAGTCCCCAAATGAAGGAGAAGCAGATTGAACGAGAAACATCTGATAAGTTGCTATATGAAGATACTCTGGAGACTACAGTAGAAAATTAGTGCAAAAGTTCAGCTGAAGTTTCACAGCAAGGAAAGGAGCAGGAGTTTGTGGCAACTCTGACACAGTCAATGGTGTGAATTGAAAGTCCAGTAACTTCCCATATGAAAGAGCAATGGATGAAGCAGGATGTAGCTGAAGAGAATATGTCACAGGAAGATGTTCTAGAACTTTATGTAGAATGCCCACAGGAAACAGAGAATAAGGAATGTGCCTTAGCTTTGAAGAAAAAGAGCTAAGTTAAGAGTTGTTTGATTTAAAAGAGACAAATAGACATATTAACAACAATGAAAGAAATAGATTGCAGAAAGTCAATAAGACCCAAAATGATAGAAGTCTGGTAAAAGAAATGAACTTAGTAATAAAGGTTATTAACAAAAATCATGTGAGATAACAAAAGTAAATAGGATACAGTACTGTGCAGCTAAATTAATAACAGATAAAGTCTTACCACAAAAATACAGGGCAATTAAGACAATAACTGCCACTGTTAGAAGAGTATAGAAGTGGGAACAGATCAACAAAAATACTTAGATATGTGATAAAAGCAATGCACAGTATTAGAACAAACCAGGATCTATAGTGCACTATTGCAAATAATAAACTAAAGATATTGTCAAAGACAGACAAACTTAGAAGATATGCCGATAAATATAATGAAAAAGTACAAAATAAACAATTTATTTATGACCTAAAACGTTTTATAGAAAACTGGGAAACAAAGCAAAATGAACAGCAACATCATCAAAAAAAAAAAAAGAAATAGACACAATTTGGAGAAATATCTATGAAGACCATGATGAGCACAGCAACAATGCTGAATGGAAAGAAGAAATAAAAGAAACAGTAAGAAGTTCAAGTTGTACAGGATATGAAATGTAATGAGGTAATGGTTTGAGAAATTGAAAGAAAATTAAGAAGAGCTCCTGTGCCCAGATGCAGTGCATAACTTCGGGCTAAAAGTATTAACATCTATACATAAAGATTTAGCCCCTGAGTAAGATCTATGTATATGTGCATTCCAAACAAACACCAACATAGGTTCATAGGTTCACAGGTAGGTACTAGGCTATCGGCCCTGGGGCCTATACAAGCCCAGCCAAAAAGGTACCCTGGCTTTTGCCACCCAAGAAAATGATTTTCCTGTGCCACTGTTGAGCAGAGCCACAGAGGTGATCCCTGGGGTGAATTTCCTATTTCCCATCCAATCATCAAGATTTTCCTTGAAGAGTGCTAATGAGGAGCTTTGTTTGATATAGATAGGTAGTTTATTCCAGAGTATGGGAAGTCTCTGGGACAGGAATCTATCCCTCCTGGTTAACAAAAGGAAATATGATACTTTTTCTTAAGTGTGATCCTGCAAGTCATCCTAAAAATTACATGTCAATAACTTGGCTTCCAGCGATGTATAAACTATATACTGGAACTGATGCTGACAAAGACTGTATTAATTTAGAAGAAAACTCATTCATGGCACTAGAACAAACAGGCAACAAAAGAAAGTCACATGGAACAAAGGATCATTTGCTGTTAAATAAAGTCAAAATAGAAAATAGTAAATAGGTGAAGGATCTAAGTATTGCATAGATAGATTACAAAACAGCATTTGACAGCATCCCATCCCATATTCATGGGTAAAAAAGCTGCTTACAGATGTGTAAGACAGACCCTACATTGATCAAGTACATTACAGTGATCATGAAACACTGGCAAAACACTTTGCAGCTAAGCTATGATAAAGGACAAATTATTTCCCAGGGATGAAGGATGGATATTCCAGGATGACTCTTTGTCACCGTTGCTCTTTTGTCTTGCCCTTAACCCATTAAGCTGTCTACTTAACAGATTAGGTCATAGATACAATTTGGCTCCCAGAAAGCAAGAAAATTTAAAGACTTCTCTTCTTTTTGAAGATGATTTAAACTGTATAGCTCATCAGCTAATGAGCTGAAAGCACAACTGAAAGTGGTCAAAACTTTCGCAGATTATATAAGAATGTCATTTAGTCTTGATAAATGTACAAAAGCAACATTTAAAGCAGGAAAGCTTCAGCACCAAGTAAATTACCAGTTTGGGACAGGAATGTGATATAAAAGAATGTGAGCAGGAGAGGTATATAAATATTTGTGAAGTGATGCAGGATCAATAAAACATGAATAAATGCGTGCAAAACTTAGTAAGGAATATCTTATAATCATCAAAACAACTCTGAAATATAGTAAAAAAGTCCAAGTTATAAACCAATTTGCTTTTCCTGTTCAAACTTACAGTTTTGGACTGACTGACTGACTGACCCCAAAATGTATTGGATCAGTTGGACAGGTAAAGAAGAAAAATGCTTCACTCTTACTGAATGATATATAAAATTCAGTGTATATACTAAGATTATATATTCACTCTTAAGGTGGTATGGGCCTCCTCAGAATTGATTACATGTACAAATATGCAATCATAGGACTGCATACATATCTTCTGACCTCACCAGATCCAAACAGAGTAAAAGTTTTAAAACATGAGGAGAACAAGTCTAAGATGGCTTCCCTGCTTAGTTCAGCAGAAGCATACTGGTGACAAATGAGAATGGAAATCAAAACAAAAGAAAGAATTTAAGGAGAAGGATCAGATGAGAAGGCAAGAAATGTGGAAAAGGCATACAAATAGTTAAGTTCAGAAAACTCCTGGAACAACCTCACTCCAACAAGGACCTGAAGCAAAAATGATTAAGGAGAGGTAAATTTAAACCAAAAGATGAAAGGTTAATATTGGCAGTCCAAAATAGTAGACTATGTACACACTGGTTTACAAAGTCCATTGAAAATTTCCAGCACTTAGCTATCCATACCATCAACATTAAGCCAAATCTGCTGCATTTCTCAAAGAAACATCATTTGTCAAAATGCAGGGCAGGGTATATATATATATATATATATATATATATATATATATATACATGGCAAAAAACAGGATGCAAGCTAGGTAGGTAAACGGACCTTCTCCACAAATAGTCAGCATTGTCCATAAAAAGAAAAAGAAGGTACCAGACTACAGCCAATTTGATCATAAAACTGATTCCACAAAAGATAAGAACCAGGTTAGCGCTTTCACAGCCTCAAAGCTGCTTCATCAGACAATACATTCATTCAGCTGCCTCTATTTTAAACTAAATACAGCCAATGTATAGGCGTCTCCAATTAACCACATACTTAAGTTTAAAGCTATATAGCTGTTAATGCCACATTTTAAAATTTATTATGAATATATATATATATATATATATATATATATATATATACATATAATAGCATTTATATAAGTATATGTTATAAAAAACTATATATATATAACAACAGCGGTAGAAGGCATATGTGTACAGCCCTAATAATATGTATATCACGTGAATATTTAAAATAAATCTATCACCTTCTAAGAGGTCTATTAGATAAAATGGGCTGGACAGAAATGTTATCATTTAAACCCCTGCCCATGGTGGCCCTCATCCTTATAATCCACTCTAGTTCCTTGGTTTCCAGTATATTCCTGATGGCTCCCCCTCTATTACCTATGTACACTTTCTCCAGCGCCAAAAACCTAAATGTATGTTGTGTTCCCAATTCCATCACATGTTTTGCAAGGGCATTCATTTCTGCCTGTCTAGAAATGTCATAAAGATGTTCTCTTATGTAGTCTCTGAACCTTCGAGTAGTCATATCCAGATAAAATAATTGGCATATGACACAATATGCTAATTACACAATATTAGTGGTGTTACACTCTGCTTTAAGCCTGAAACTCAGTTCTTTCCTAGTATCCGGTTGAGCAAAGCTCCCACTACTAACTATAATATGGCAGTAATTACACCTATTACAAGGAAATGTGCCATAGTCAGTACCATATTCTGTGTTGATGTTATACTTATTGCTTCTGGGACCACATATTCTTTTTAATGATTTTTCTTTATATGCATAGTGTGGATAATCTCCCACCAAGGTCCTTACCTGCTCATCAGCACATAATATGTTCCAATTCTTACTAAAAATATCCTGTAATAATTTAATGTTACTTGCATATGTAACTGGGATTCTCATGAATCCTTTCAGTTCTATATTATGTGGGGTCTCTATCTGCTGTTCAGATAAGTATGGTCTTGCCGCTTTGTATCTTAACTTTTTAGTTCTCTCCACTATATTTTTAACTTCCCATCTGCTATATCCCCTGCTAACAAAATTATTTTCCAGATGGTCCATCTCTCTTTCCATTCTCTGATTATCTGCTGTCAATCTTGAGACTCTCAAAGTTTGCCCCTTCATAACATTAGTGCATACATGGGGAAGGTGCATGCTACTTCTGGGAATATAAGTATTTCTATGACATTCTTTCCTGAAAATTTCAGTTTGAAAATTCCCATCCTCAGTCCTCACAACTCTCACATCCAAAAAAATCAATAGAAATTGGAGATTTACTAGCTGTAAATTCTAAGAACGTGGTACTATTATTCATGTGACAAGGAAGGACTCTAATGCCTCAATGCTCCCCTCCCACAAAAGGAAGAGGTCATCTACAAATCTTCAATAGAATACCACATTAACCTCTCTTAAGATAGTATCCTTTTCCCATTTGGCCATAACCAGGTTGGCGTAGCTATTGGCACACAAAGTGCCCATAGCTGCGCCATCCAATTGCCTATACATTGTTTCTTCAAATATGAAAATATTATTCTCCAAAATGATTTGAAATGAAAATGAAATGAAAATTGGGAACATAGCATACATTTAGGTTTTTGGTGATGGAGAAAGTGTACGTGGGTAATAGGGGGGAGTCACCAGGAATATAGTGGAAACCAAGGAACTAGAGTGGATTATAAGAATGACAGCCACCATGGGCAGCAGTTTAAATGATAAAATTTCTATCCAGTCCATTTTATCTAATAGACCTCTTAGAAGGCAATAAATTTGTTTTAAATATTCAAGTGTTATACATATTATTAGGGCTGTACACATATGCCTTCTACCTCTGTTGTTTTATATATATATATTTATATATATATATATATATATATATATATATATATATATATATATATATATATATATATATACATATATATATATATATTTTTTAAACATATACTTATATAAATGTTATTTTATATATATATATATATATATATATAAAGATTTTATATATATATATATATATATATATATATATATATATATATAAAGATTTTATATATATATATATATATATATATATATATATATATATATATATATATATATATATATATATATATATATATATATATATATATATATATATATACACACATATATGTATATATATATATATATATATATATATATATATATATATATATATATATATCTTTTTATAATAAATTTTAAAATGTGGCATTAACAGCTATATAGCTTTAAACTTAAGTATGTGGTTAATTGGAGACGCCTATACATTGGCTGTATTTAGTTAAAAATAGAGGCAGTTGAATAAATTTATTGTCTGATGAAGCAGCTTTGAGACTGTGAAAGCGCTAACCTGGTTCTTATCTTTTGTGGAATAAATTTTATGATCGAATTGGCTGTGATCTGGTACCTTCTTTTTCTTTTTTTGGACATTGCTGACAGTTTGTGGAGAAGGTCCATTTACCTTCACCACTGGCATCCTGTTTTTTGCCTGTATACCTGTTTGGCTGTGGTGTACTGACATGGCAGAGAGTAATAATGTGGCGTTGGAATTGGATTATATTTCTGTATCGAACAATGGCACCTACAATAAACATAGAAGTCTGATGGTGGTTATTGAAACTAAAGAGAATCCATTATTAAATCTTCCATCTATGGTCATAACCATTCATGAGGACACTGACTGTGAGTATGATGCTGCCACTCTTCAAAGGGATATGTATAAATTAGAAAATGACATTCAAAAGCTTATTACTCTGCTTTTACAGAGATTTCATTTGGAAGCATGCATTAAATTAGGCATTGTGCCTCGTGAACTCAGGGTACTCAATATGACAACTTATGGCAATACTTATAAAGAATTATTACTCCAATGGCATCAGATTAATTTAGAAATGAGTAAAAAGTATATGTGTCTACTAATAGACTTTTTTATACCACAAGAAGAACCTTTATCTCACAATATTAGTAAATGGCTTTGAAAGTTTTGTTTGGCATGGAATTTG